>NC_091154.1:60381021-60586633 GCF_040958095.1 Procambarus clarkii
GTAGCCATGTGATGCCCCACTTGGACTACAGTAGCCATGTGATGACCTGCCTGGACTACAGTAGCCATGTTATGCCCCGCCTGGACTACAGTAGCCATGTGATGCCCTGCCTGGACTACAGTAGCCATGTGATGCCCCGCTTGGACTACAGTAGCCATATGATGCTCCGCTTGGACTACAGTAGCCATGTGATGCTCCACCTGTACTACAGTAGCCATGTGATGCCCTGCCTGGACTACAGTAGCCATATGATGCCCCGCTTGGACTACAGTAGCCATGTGATACCCCGCCTGGACTACAATAGCCATGTGATGCCCTGCCTGGACTACAGTAGCCATGTGATGCGCCGCCTGGACTACAATAGCCATGTGATGCCCTGCCTGGACTACAATAGCCATGTGATGCTTAGCCTGGACTACAGTAGCCATGTGATGCCCCGCCTGGATTTCAGTAGCCATGTGATGCCCCGCCTGGACTTCAGTAGCCATGTGATGCCCCGCCTGGACTACAGTAGCCATGTGATGCCCTGCCTGGACTACAGTAGCCATGTGATGCCCCGCCTGGACTTCAGTAGCCATGTGATGCCCCGCCTGGACTTAAGTAGCCATGTGATGCCCCGCCTGGACTACAGTAGCCATGTGACGCCCCGCCAGGACTACAGTAGCCATGTGATGCCCCGCCTGGACTACAGTAGCCATGTGATGCCCCGCCTGGACTACAGTAGCCATGTGATGCCCCGCCTGGACTACAGTAGCCATGTGATGCCTGTCTGGACTACCTAAGCCATGTGATGCCCTGCTTGGACTACAGTAGCCATGTGATGCCCCACTTGGACTACAGTTGCCATGTGATGCCCTGTCCTAGACTACAATAGCCATGTGATGCCCCGCCTGGACTACAGTAGCCATGTGATGCCCCACTTGGACTACAGTAGCCATGTGATGACCTGCCTGGACTACAGTAGCCATGTTATGCCCCGCCTGGACTACAGTAGCCATGTGATGCCCTGCCTGGACTACAGTAGCCATGTGATGCCCCGCTTGGACTACAGTAGCCATATGATGCTCCGCTTGGACTACAGTAGCCATGTGATGCTCCACCTGTACTACAGTAGCCATGTGATGCCCTGCCTGGACTACAGTAGCCATGTGATGCTCCGCCAGGACTACAGTAGCCATGTGATGCCCTGCTTCGACTTCAGAAGCCATGTCATGCCCCGCCTGGACTACAGTAGCCATATGATGCCCCGCTTGGACTACAGTAGCCATGTGATGCCCTGCCTGGACTACAGTAGCCATGTGATGCGCCGCCTGGACTATAATAGCCATGTGATGCCCTGCCTGGACTACAATAGCCATGTGATGCTTAGCCTGGACTACAGTAGCCATGTGATGCCCCGCCTGGATTTCAGTAGCCATGTGATGCCCCGCCTGGACTTCAGTAGCCATGTGATGCCCCGCCTGGACTACAGTAGCCATGTGATGCCCTGCCTGGACTACAGTAGCCATGTGATGCCCCGCCTGGACTTCAGTAGCCATGTGATGCCCCGCCTGGACTTAAGTAGCCATGTGATGCCCCGCCTGGACTACAGTAGCCATGTGACGCCCCGCCTGGACTACAGTAGCCATGTGATGCCCCGCCTGGACTACAGTAGCCATGTGATGCCCCGCCTGGACTACAGTAGCCATGTGATGCCCCGCCTGGACTACAGTAGCCATGTGATGCCCCGCCTGGACTACAGTAGCCATGTGATGCCCCGCCTGGACTACAGTAGCCATGTGATGCCCCGCCTGGACTAGAGTAGCCATGTGATGCCCCGCCTGGACTACAGTAGCCATGTGATGCCCCGCCAGGACTACAGTAGCCATGTGATGCCCCGCCTGGACTACAGTAGCTATGTGATGCACCGCCTGGACTACAATAGCCAAATGATGCCCTGCCTGGACTACAATAGCCATGTGATGCTTAGCCTGGACTACAAAAGCCATTTGATGCCCCGCCTGGACTACAGTAGCCATGTGATGCCCCGCCTGGACTACAGTAGCCATGTGATGCCCCGCCTGGACTACAGTAGCCATGTGATGCTCCGCCTGGACTACTGTAGCCATATGATGCCCTGCGTGGACTACAGTAGCCATATGATGCCCTGCCTGGATTACAGTAGCCATATGATGCCCCGCCTGGAATACAGTAGCCATATGATGCCCTGCCTGGACTTCAGTAGCCATGTGATGCTCCGCCTGGACTACAGTAGCCATATGATGCCCTGCTTGGACTTCAGTAGCCATGTGATGCTCCTCCTGGACTACAGTAGCCAAATGATGCCCCGCCTGGACTACAGTAGCCATATATGCCCTGCCTGGACTTCAGTAGCCATATATGCCCTGCCTGGACTACAGTAGCCATGTGATGCCCCGCCTGGACTACAGTAGCCATGTGATGCCCCGCCTGGACTACAGTAGCCATGTGATGCTCCGCCTGGACTACAGTAGCCATATGATTCCCTGCCTGGACTACAGTAGCCATGTGATGCCCTGCCTGGACTACAGTAGCCATGTGATGCCCCGCTTGGACTACAGTAGCCATATGATGCTCCGCTTGGACTACAGTAGCCATGTGATGCTCCACCTGTACTACAGTAGCCATGTGATGCCCTGCCTGGACTACAGTAGCCATATGATGCCCCGCTTGGACTACAGTAGCCATGTGATACCCCGCCTGGACTACAATAGCCATGTGATGCCCTGCCTGGACTACAGTAGCCATGTGATGCGCCGCCTGGACTACAATAGCCATGTGATGCCCTGCCTGGACTACAATAGCCATGTGATGCTTAGCCTGGACTACAGTAGCCATGTGATGCCCCGCCTGGATTTCAGTAGCCATGTGATGCCCCGCCTGGACTTCAGTAGCCATGTGATGCCCCGCCTGGACTACAGTAGCCATGTGATGCCCTGCCTGGACTACAGTAGCCATGTGATGCCCCGCCTGGACTTCAGTAGCCATGTGATGCCCCGCCTGGACTTAAGTAGCCATGTGATGCCCCGCCTGGACTACAGTAGCCATGTGACGCCCCGCCAGGACTACAGTAGCCATGTGATGCCCCGCCTGGACTACAGTAGCCATGTGATGCCCCGCCTGGACTACAGTAGCCATGTGATGCCCCGCCTGGACTACAGTAGCCATGTGATGCCTGTCTGGACTACCTAAGCCATGTGATGCCCTGCTTGGACTACAGTAGCCATGTGATGCCCCACTTGGACTACAGTTGCCATGTGATGCCCTGTCCTAGACTACAATAGCCATGTGATGCCCCGCCTGGACTACAGTAGCCATGTGATGCCCCACTTGGACTACAGTAGCCATGTGATGACCTGCCTGGACTACAGTAGCCATGTTATGCCCCGCCTGGACTACAGTAGCCATGTGATGCCCTGCCTGGACTACAGTAGCCATGTGATGCCCCGCTTGGACTACAGTAGCCATATGATGCTCCGCTTGGACTACAGTAGCCATGTGATGCTCCACCTGTACTACAGTAGCCATGTGATGCCCTGCCTGGACTACAGTAGCCATGTGATGCTCCGCCAGGACTACAGTAGCCATGTGATGCCCTGCTTCGACTTCAGAAGCCATGTCATGCCCCGCCTGGACTACAGTAGCCATATGATGCCCCGCTTGGACTACAGTAGCCATGTGATGCCCTGCCTGGACTACAGTAGCCATGTGATGCGCCGCCTGGACTATAATAGCCATGTGATGCCCTGCCTGGACTACAATAGCCATGTGATGCTTAGCCTGGACTACAGTAGCCATGTGATGCCCCGCCTGGATTTCAGTAGCCATGTGATGCCCCGCCTGGACTTCAGTAGCCATGTGATGCCCCGCCTGGACTACAGTAGCCATGTGATGCCCTGCCTGGACTACAGTAGCCATGTGATGCCCCGCCTGGACTTCAGTAGCCATGTGATGCCCCGCCTGGACTTAAGTAGCCATGTGATGCCCCGCCTGGACTACAGTAGCCATGTGACGCCCCGCCTGGACTACAGTAGCCATGTGATGCCCCGCCTGGACTACAGTAGCCATGTGATGCCCCGCCTGGACTACAGTAGCCATGTGATGCCCCGCCTGGACTACAGTAGCCATGTGATGCCCCGCCTGGACTACAGTAGCCATGTGATGCCCCGCCTGGACTACAGTAGCCATGTGATGCCCCGCCTGGACTAGAGTAGCCATGTGATGCCCCGCCTGGACTACAGTAGCCATGTGATGCCCCGCCAGGACTACAGTAGCCATGTGATGCCCCGCCTGGACTACAGTAGCTATGTGATGCACCGCCTGGACTACAATAGCCAAATGATGCCCTGCCTGGACTACAATAGCCATGTGATGCTTAGCCTGGACTACAAAAGCCATTTGATGCCCCGCCTGGACTACAGTAGCCATGTGATGCCCCGCCTGGACTACAGTAGCCATGTGATGCCCCGCCTGGACTACAGTAGCCATGTGATGCTCCGCCTGGACTACTGTAGCCATATGATGCCCTGCGTGGACTACAGTAGCCATATGATGCCCTGCCTGGATTACAGTAGCCATATGATGCCCCGCCTGGAATACAGTAGCCATATGATGCCCTGCCTGGACTTCAGTAGCCATGTGATGCTCCGCCTGGACTACAGTAGCCATATGATGCCCTGCTTGGACTTCAGTAGCCATGTGATGCTCCTCCTGGACTACAGTAGCCAAATGATGCCCCGCCTGGACTACAGTAGCCATATATGCCCTGCCTGGACTTCAGTAGCCATATATGCCCTGCCTGGACTACAGTAGCCATGTGATGCCCCGCCTGGACTACAGTAGCCATGTGATGCCCCGCCTGGACTACAGTAGCCATGTGATGCTCCGCCTGGACTACAGTAGCCATATGATTCCCTGCCTGGACTACAGTAGCCATGTGATGCCCCGCCTGGACTACAGTAGCCATGTGATGCCCCGCCTGGACTACAGTAGCCATGTGATGCCCCGCCTGGACTACAGTAGCCATGTGATGCTCCGCCTGGACTACAGTAGCCATATGATGCCCTGCTTGGACTTCAGTAGCCATGTGATGCTCCGCCTGGACTACAGTAGCCATATGATGCCCTGCCTGGACTACAGTAGCCATATGATGCCCTGCCTGGACTACAGTAGCCATGTGATGCCCCGCCTGGACTACAGTAGCCATGTGATGCTCCGCCTGGACTACAGTAGCCATATGATGCCCTGCCTGGACTACAGTAGCCATATGATGCCCTGCCTGGATTACAGTAGCCATATGATGCCCCGCCTGGACTACAGTAGCCATGTGATGCCCCGCCTGGACTACAGTAGCCATGTGATGCCCCGCCTGGACTTCAGTAGCCATGTGATGCCCTGCTTCGACTACAGTAGCCATGTGATGCCCCGCCTGAACTACAGTAGCCATATATGCCCTGCCTGGACTTCAGTAGCCATATATGCCCTGCCTGGACTACAGTCGCCATATATGCCCTGCCTGGACTTCAGTAGCCATATATGCCCTGCCTGGACTACAGTAGCCATATATGCCCTGCCTGGACTACAGTAGCCATATGATGCCCTGCCTGGACTACAGTAGCCATATATGCCCTGCCTGGACTACAATAGCCATATGATGCCCTGCCTGGACTACAGTCGCCATATATGCCCTGCCTGGACTACAGTAGCCATATGATACCCTGCCTGGACTACAGTAGCCATATATGCCCTGCCTGGACTTCAGTAGCCATATATGCCCTGCCTGGACTTCAGTAGCCATATATGCCCTGCCTGGACTACAGTAGCCAAATGATGCCCTGCCTGGACTACAGTAGCCATGTGATGCCCCGCCTGGACTACAGTAGCCATGTGATGCCCCGCCTGGGCTACAGTAGCCATATGATGCCCTACCTGGACTTCTGTAGCCATGTGATGCCCCGCCTGGACTACAGTAGCCATGTGATGCCGCGCCTGGGCTACAGTAGCCATATGATGCCCTACCTGGACTTCTGTAGCCATGTGATGCCCCGCCTGGGCTACAGTAGCCATATGATGCCCTACCTGGACTACAGTAGCTATGTGATGCCCTGCCTGGACTACAGTAGCCATATGATGCCCCGCCTGGGCTACAGTAGCCATATGATGCCCTACCTGGACTACAGTAGCCATGTGATGCCCCGCCTGGACTACAGTAGCCATGTGATGCCCCGCCTGGACTACAGTAGCCATGTGATGCTCCGCCTGGACTACAGTAGACATGTGATGCCCCGCCTGGACTTCAGTAGCCATATATGCCCTGCCTGGACTTCAGTAGCCATATATGCCCTGCCTGGACTACAGTAGCCAAATGATGCCCTGCCTGGACTACAGTAGCCATATATGCCCTGCCTGGACTACAGTAGCCATATGATACCCTGCCTGGACTACAGTTGCCATATATGCCCTGCCTGGACTTCAGTAGCCATATATGCCCTGCCTGGACTTCAGTAGCCATATATGCCCTGCCTGGACTACAGTAGCCAAATGATGCCCTGCCTGGACTACAGTAGCCATGTGATGCCCCGCCTGGACTACAGTAGCCATGTGATGCCCCGCCTGGACTACAGTAGCCATATGATGCCCTGCCTGGACTACAGTAGCCATGTGATGCCCTGCCTGGACTACAGTAGCCATGTGATGCCCCACCTGGACTACAGTCGCCAAATGATGCCCTGCCTGGACTTCAGTAGCCATGTGATGCCCCGCCTGGACTACAGTAGCCATGTGATGCTCCGCCTGGACTACAGTAGCCATATGATGCCCAGCCTGGACTACAATAGCCATGTGATGCCCCGCCTGGACTACAGTAGCCATATGATGCCCTGCCTGGACTTCAGTAGCCATGTGATGCTCCGCCTGGACTACAGTAGCCATGTGATGCCCCGCCTGGACTTCAGTAGCCATGTGACGCCCCGCCTGGACTACAGTAGCCATATGATGCCCTGCCTGGACTACAGTAGCCATGAGATGCCCCGACTGGAGTACAGTAGCCACGAGATGCCCCGACAGGAGTACAGTAGCCATGAGATGCCTCGACTGGAGTACAGTAGTTATGAGATGCCCCGACTGGAGTACAGTAGCCACGAGATTCCCCGACTGGAGTACAGTAGCCACGAGATTCCCCGACTGGAGTACAGTAGCCACGAGATGACCCGACTGGAGTACAGTAGCCACGAGATGCCCCGACTGGAGTACAGTAGTCACGAGATGCCCCGACTGGAGTACAGTAGCCATGAGATTCCTCGACTGGAGTACAGTAGTCATGAGATGCCCCGATTGGAGTACAGTAGCCACGAGATGCCCCTACTGGCGAACAGAAACAATATGATGCTCCGCCTGGAGTACAGTAGCCATGTGATGGCCCGCCATGACTACAGTAGCCACGGCATGCCCCAATTAGACTACAGTAGGCATGTGATGCCCCGGCTGGACTACAGTAGCTAAGCATGAAGGCGTCACAAACATGGGCGACTGTCATCCCAGAACAAAGTCAACTGTCATGTAAGGAAACACTGAGAGCTTCAACACCAACAACTGTGTACAGAGAACATTAAGGCTGGACTCACTGACTCTCATATTACTGAACAAATATAAACTGATAACGCTGACCACTTCACAAGAGGCAGCAGTTTTATGATTACTTTGGAGGTGATTGTTCGTTGTTTTGTGTAATAATACACGAAACTACCTATCCACCGAGGCCGTAAAGCTCAAAATGGTCTTCAGGAAGTCTATTAGGATCCATAACAAGCCCCCGGCTTCCTGTCCTAGCCCTGACCCTAAATTGTTGACTCAGGTCATATATAACGTGGAAACTTTGACTGTTCCTGACTGGTCTGATGCATAAAGTGGCCACTTGGTTGGTGGTCTTTGCTTAAGGTGGTCGTAGACTGGACGAGCATTTAATGTAACTGTAAACTGGCTGGCAAGATGACTACCGGCTGTACTGCTTTATTTCTTTATAGTTTGCAGTAATGGGCTCTTGTCATAAAGTTTGTCGTTAGGTTGTTAATGGTAATGTGTTTAATTGGTTAACATCATTATCTCCTGCACCGTTATCAGTGACCACTGTCATCCTGCAGGACCTGGTGGCGGGAGTCTTTAGTGGTGACCAGGCGCTGGTGTTGGCCGCCCTCGCCCTGGGTGCTGACACCTCCGTCACGGTGGTGGGGCCTCTTATCCAAGAGTCATTCTGCATGTTGAGCGTGGCGGCTGCGAGGGGTCACACTCACCTGGTGCCTCACCTGCTGGCGGCGGGACTCCCTGTGGGGGGTTCAGGGGAGTCCTCCCGCACACCTTTACACTGGGCGGCTGGCTGCGGTCATGACCAGGTGGTGAGGCAGCTGCTCAGCGCCCAGGCTCACCTGCAGGCCAGGGGTCTTATTGGTGAGAACCACAACACATGCTGCAGTATGTTGTATTATGAAGAGTTTAAGCAAGTTTGTGTATGTTGTATGTAAGCCTCAACATTACCGGTGTTACAGGTGTGACCGCACTACATGCGGCAGCGCAGAATGGTCATAAGTCGTGTGTGGTGACGCTACTTGGTGCCGGCGCTGACCCTGACTCTCGGGACGATGAGGGTCGGTCACCACTGCACTATGCTGCCGAAGGTAAACACACAGGTGTTGTGCAGGTGTTGCTGACAGCTGCCGGGTGTGACCGTCACGCTGTAGACAAGCGCGGGGAGACAGCACTACACAAGGCAGCGAGGGTCGGAGGTCTGGAGGCAACACAGTGCTTGGTGGCGGCCGGCCTCGACCCTCGCGCCAGGAACATAAAGGGAGACACACCTCTGGACCTGGCGAGGCTGGCGGGTCGTGTCCGTGTGGAGTGGTGGCTGAGGAAGCTGCCTCGCCCCCACCCTGCTGCTGGGACACCCACGCTGCCTCGCCCCCACCCTGCTGCTGGGACACCCACGCTGCCTCGCACCCACCCTGCTGCTGGGACACCCACGCTGCCTCACCCCCACCCTGCTGCTGGGACACCCACGCTGCCTCGCCCCCACCCTGCTGCTGGGACACCCACGCTGCACTTAGTGGTAAGTACTCTTGCGGAAGAATCAACACCCAACACCAGCACACTCTGGCCGCCACTCTTCTTAACTCTGGCCACCACTGTTCTTAACTCTGGCCACCACTGTTCTTAACTCTGGCCACCACTGTTGTTAACTCTGGCCGCCACTGTTCTTAACTCTGGCCGCCACTGTTCTTAACTCTGGCCGCCACTGTTCTTAACTCTGGCCGCCACTGTTCTTAACTCTGGCCACCACTGTTCTTAACTCTGGCCGCCAATGTTCTTAACTCTGGCCGCCACTGTTCTTAACTCTGGCCACCACTGTTCTTAACTCTGGCCACCACTGTTCTTAACTCTGGCCACCACTGTTCTTAACTCTGGCCGCCACTGTTCTTAACTCTGGCCGCCACTGTTCTTAACTCTGGCCACCACTGTTCTTAGCTCTGGTCACCACTGTTCTTAACTCTGGCCACCACTGTTCTTAGCTCTGGTCACCACTGTTCTTAACTCTGGCCGCCACTGTTCTTAACTCTGGTCACCACTGTTCTTAACTCTGGCCACCACTGTTCTTAACTCTGGTCACCACTGTTCTTAACTCTGGCCACCACTGTTCTTAACTCTGGCCACCACTGTTCTTAGCTCTGGTCACCACTGTTCTTAACTCTGGCCACCACTGTTCTTAGCTCTGGTCACCACTGTTCTTAACTCTGGCCACCACTGTTCTTAACTCTGGCCACCACTGTTCTTAACTCTGGTCACCACTGTTCTTAACTCTGGCCACCACTGTTCTTAGCTCTGGTCACCACTGTTCTTAACTCTGGCCGCCACTGTTCTTAACTCTGGTCACCACTGTTCTTAACTCTGGCCGCCACTGTTCTTAACTCTGGCCACCACTGTTCTTAGCTCTGGTCACCACTGTTCTTAACTCTGGCCACCACTGTTCTTAATAATTTATCACTTTCTCGCTCTAGGCGTTCAAAAAAAAATCATACCCTTTGGGCTTTCAGGGGTTCGTGCGCCTACGCGGTAAGATCGAAAAAGTGTACACTCTTTTGACTGTCCTGACAATAATTGAAGGCGCACGTATTTAAATTTGGTATCACTGTGTTCGTAATAAAATTGTGTATAAGAACATACCTATAAAATGCTGCCAAAGCATAAGGACTATCAACACTAAATAAAAAACTATTCAGATTACTCGCCGAGAGCACTAAACAGCAACAAAATGTTTTCACTCTCCTAATGGTTGCGAAGCCTACAGTTGTCCTACATTGCTAACTGTGGTATCATTGGAATCGCAATAAAATTCTCTACACGGACATATGCATATAAATATAGATTCAATGTCGTAGCCCACCCAAAACAGTGTGGGAAGTGGCCGAAGTGTTACCCGCGGCGGCATATCGGCGAAACTCGCTCTGAAAAGTGTATATTCAATTCACTGTCCTGACTTTATTTGTCGATGTATGTATTTCATTTTTGTACCAATGTGCTCACAATAGAATGTTCTATAAGAACATAAGTATTAAAGGTCACATAAGGATGCGTTCGACCGGCAACATATATAAAAACTAAGTCGATTATACTCGTGGTGTCAATAATACAATTGTTTTACCACGATGATTCACTGCCAAAACGTTCTCTTTAACAAAATGTTCGGCTTTTAGAGAAAACGTACATTTCATGGCAAACATTTGTAAACAATTCCCAAGTTGATCGGATAATAAATGGATTTTCTACAAATATTTTTTCTCGTGACTCCCGAGAGTGGAACGCGTGCGGTGTGATTAATAATATTGGTGACAACGACGGTCTGCTCGGATGCGCGAAAGTGTGTTCTTAACTCTGGCCTCCACTGTTCTTAACTCTGGTCTCCACTGTTCTTAACTCTGGCCGCCACTGTTTTTAACTCTGGCCGCCACTGTTTTTAACTCTAGCGGCCACTGTTCTTAACTCTGGCGGCAATTGTTCTTAACTCTGGCGGCAACTGTTCTTAACTCTGGCGGCCACTGTTCTTAACTCTGGCGGCAACTGTTCTTAACTCTGGTGGCAACTGTTCTTAACTCTGGCGGCAACTGTTCTTAACTCTGGTGGCAACTGTTCTTAACTCTGGCGGCCACTGTTCTTAACTCTGGCGGCCACTGTTCTTAACTCTGGCCGCCACTGTTCTTAACTCTGGCGGCAACTGTTCCTGACCCTAGTGGCCACTGTTCTTAACTCTGGCGGCAACTGTTCTTAACTCTGGTGGCCACTGTTCTTAACTCTGGCAAACCACTGTTCTTAACTCTGGCCGCCACTGTTCTTAACTCTGGCGGCAACTGTTCCTGACCCAAGTGGCCACTGTTCTTAACTCTGGCCGCCACTGTTCTTAACTCTGGCAACCACTGTTCTTAACTCTGGCCGCCACTGTTCTTAACTCTGTCGGCAACTGTTCTTAAGTCTGGTGGCAACTGTTCTTAACGCTGGTGGCAACTGTTCTTAACTATGGTGGCCACTGTTCTTAACTCTGGCCGCCACTGTTCTTAACTCTGGCGGCAACTGTTCCTGACCCTAGTGGCAACTGTTCTTAACTCTGGTGGCCACTGTTCTTAACTCTGGCAACCACTGTTCTTAACTCTGGCCGCCACTGTTCTTCACTCTGGCCGACAATGTTCTTAACTCTGGCCGCCACTGTTCTTAACTCTGGCCACCACTGTTCTTAACTCTGGCCACCACTGTTCTTATCTCTGGCCGCCACTGTTCTTAACTCTGGCCACCACTGTTCATAACTCTGGCCAACACTGTTCTTAACTCTGGCCACCACTGTTCTTAACTCTTACCGACACTGTTCTTAACTCTGGCCTCCACTGTTCTTAACTCTGGCCACCACTGTTCTTAACTCTGGCCGCCAATGTTCTTAACTCTGGCCGCCACTGTTCTTATTAATTAACTCTGGCCACCACTGTTCTTAACTCTGGCCGACACTGTTCTTAACTCTGGCCACCACTGTTCTTAACTCTGGCCGACACTGTTCTTAACTCTGGCCGCCACTCTTCTTAACTCTGGCCACCACTGTTCTTAACTCTGGCCACCACTGTTCTTAACTCTGGCCACCACTGTTCTTAACTCTGGCCGCCACTGTTCTTAACTCTGGCCGCCACTGTTCTTAACTCTGGCCGCCACTGTTCTTAACTCTGGCCGCCACTGTTCTTAACTCTGGCCACCACTGTTCTTAACTCTGGCCGCCAATGTTCTTAACTCTGGCCGCCACTGTTCTTAACTCTGGCCACCACTGTTCTTAACTCTGGCCACCACTGTTCTTAACTCTGGCCACCACTGTTCTTAACTCTGGCCGCCACTGTTCTTAACTCTGGCCGCCACTGTTCTTAACTCTGGCCGCCACTGTTCTTAACTCTGGCCGCCACTGTTCTTAACTCTGGCCACCACTGTTCTTAACTCTGGCCGCCAATGTTCTTAACTCTGGCCGCCACTGTTCTTAACTCTGGCCGCCACTGTTCTTAACTCTGGCCGCCACTGTTCTCAACTCTGGCCGCCACTCTTCTTAACTCTGGCCACCACTGTTCTTAACTCTGGCCGCCAATGTTCTCAACTCTGGCCGCCACTGTTCTTAACTCTGGCCACCACTGTTCTTAACTCTGGCCACCACTGTTCTTAACTCTGGCCACCACTGTTCTTAACTCTGGCCGCCACTGTTCTTAACTCTGGCCGCCACTGTTCTTAACTCTGGCCACCACTGTTCTTAGCTCTGGTCACCACTGTTCTTAACTCTGGCCACCACTGTTCTTAGCTCTGGTCACCACTGTTCTTAACTCTGGCCACCACTGTTCTTAGCTCTGGTCACCACTGTTCTTAACTCTGGTCACCACTGTTTTTAACTCTGGCCACCACTGTTCTTAGCTCTGGTCACCACTGTTCTTAACTCTGGTCACCACTGTTCTTAACTCTGGCCACCACTGTTCTTAACTCTGGTCACCACTGTTCTTAACTCTGGCCACCACTGTTCTTAATAATTTATCACTTTCTCGCTCTAGGCGTTCAAAAAAAAAAAATCATACCCTTTGGGCTTTCAGGGGTTCGCGCGCCTACGCGGTAAGATCGAAAAAGTGTACACTCTTTTGACTGTCCTGACAATAATTGAAGGCGCACATATTTAAATTTGGTATCACTGTGTTCGTAATAAAATTGTGTATAAGAACATACCTATAAAATGCCGCCAAAGCATAAGGACTATCAACACTAAATAAAAAACTATTCAGATTACTCGCCGAGAGCACTAAACAGCAACAAAATGTTTTCACTCTCCTAATGGTTGCGAAGCCTACAGTTGTCGTACATTGCTAACTGTGGTATCATTGGAATCGCAATAAAATTCTCTACACGGACATATGCATATAAATATAGATTCAATGTCGTAGCCCACCCAAAACAGTGTGGGAAGTGGCCGAAGTGTTACCCGCGGCGGCATATCGGCGAAACTCGCTCTGAAAAGTGTATATTCAATTCACTGTCCTGACTTTATTTGTCGATGTATGTATTTCATTTTTGTACCAATGTGCTCACAATAGAATGTTCTATAAGAACATAAGTATTAAAGGTCACATAAGGATGCGTTCGACCGGCAACATATATAAAAACTACGTCGATTATACTCGTGGTGTCAATAATACAATTGTTTTACCACGATGATTCACTGCCACAACGTTCTCTTTAATAAAATGTTCGGCTTTTAGAGAAAACGTACATTTCATGGCAAACATTTGTAAACAATTCCCAAGTTGATCGGATAATAAATGGATTTTCTACAAATATTTTTTCTCGTGACTCCCGAGAGCGGAACGCGTGCGGTGTGATTAATAATATTGGTGACAACGACGGTCTGCTCGGATGCGCGAAAGTGTGTTCTTAACTCTGGCCTTCACTGTTCTTAACTCTGGTCTCCACTGTTCTTAACTCTGGCCGCCACTGTTTTTAACTCTGGCCGCCACTGTTTTTAACTCTAGCGGCCACTGTTCTTAACTCTGGCGGCAATTGTTCTTAACTCTGGCGGCAACTGTTCTTAACTCTGGTGGCAACTGTTCTTAACTCTGGCGGCCACTGTTCTTAACTCTGGCGGCAACTGTTCCTAACTCGTAGGGGCCTCGTAGCCTGGTGGACAGCGCGCAGGACTCGTAATTCTGTGGCGCGGGTTCGATTCCCGCACGAGGCAGAAACAAATGGGCAAAGTTTCTTTCACGCTGAATGCCCCTGTTACCTAGCAGTAAATAGGTACCTGGGAGTTAGTCAGCTGTCACGGGCTGCTTCCTGGGGGTGGAGGCCTGGTCGAGGACCGGGCCACAAGGACACTAAAAAGCCCCGAAATCATCTCAAGATAACCTTAAGTTAACTCTGGCAGCCAGTGTTCTTAACTCTGGCAGTCACTGTTCTTAACTCTGGCGGAAACTGTTCCTAAATCTGGCGGCCACTGTTCTTAACTCCGGTGGCCACTGTTCTTAATTCTGACAGTCACTGTTCTTTACTCTGGAGGCAACTGTTCTTAACCTTGGCGGTTCTGTTCTTAACTCCAGCGGCAACTGTTCTTAACTCTGGCAGTCACTGTTGTTAACTCTGGCTGCCAGTGTTCTTAACTCTGGCAGTCACTGTTCTTAACTCTGGCCGTAACTGTTCCTAAATCTGGCAGCCACTGTTCTTAATTCTGGCGGCAACTGTTCTTAACTCCGGCAGCCACTGTTCTTTCCTCTGGCGGCCACTGTTCTTAACTCTGGCAGCCACTGTTCTTAACTATGGCGGCAACTGTTCTTAACTCCGGCAGCCACTGTTCTTAACACTAGCGGTAACTGTTCTTAACTCTAGCAACCACTGATCTTAACTCTGACAGCCACTGTTCTTTACTCTGGTGGTCACTGTTCTTTACACTGGTGGCCACTGTTCTTAACTCTGGCGGACACTGTTCTTAACTTTGGCGGCCACTGTTATTAACTCTGTCGGTCACTGTTCTTAACTCTGGCGGCCACTGTTCTTAACTATTGCGGCCACTGTTCTTAACTATTGCGGCCACTGTTCTTAACTATTGCGGCCACTGTTCTTAACTATTGCAGCCACTGTTCTTAACCCTGGCGGCCACTGTTGTAATCTTTGGCGGCCACTGTTCTTAACTCTGGCGGTCACTGTTTTTAACTCTGGCGGTAACTGTTCCTAAATCTGGCGGCCACTGTTCTTAATTCTGGCGGCCACTGTTCTTAATTCTGGCGGCCACTGTTCTTAACTCCGGCAGCCACTGTTCTTTCCTCTGGCGGCCACTGTTCTTAACTCTGGCAGCCACTGTTCTTAACTCTGGCGGCAACTGTTCTGAACTCTGGTGGCAACTGTTCTTAACTCTGGCAGCAACTGTTCTTAACTCTGGCGGTAACTGTTCTTAGCTCTGGCAGCCACTGTTCTTAACTGGGGCGGCCAATGATCTTATCTCTGGCTGCTACTGTTCTTAACTCTGGCAGCAACTGTTCTTAAATCTGGCGGCCACTGTTCTTAACTCTGGCGGCAACTGTTCTGAACTCCGGCCGCCACTGTTCTTTCCTCAGGCGGCCACTGCTCTTAACTCTGGCAGCCACTGTTCTTAACTCTGGCGGCAACTGTTCTTAACTCTGGTGGCAACTGTTCTTAACTCTGGCAGCAACTGTTCTTATCTCTGGCAGCCACTGTTCTTAACTCTGGCGGTAACTGTTCTTAGCTCTGGCAGCCACTGTTCTTAACTGGGGCGGCCACTGATCTTAACTCTGGCTGCTACTGTTCTTAACTCTGGCGGTAATTGTTCTTAGCTCTGGCAGCCACTGAACTTAACCCTGGTGGCCACTGATCTTAACTCTTGCGGACACTGTTCTTAAATCTGGCGGCCACTGTTCTTAACTTTGGCGGTCACTGTTTTAACTCTGGCAGCAACTGTTTTAACTCTGGCAGCAACTGTTCTTAACTCTGGCCGCCACTGTTCTTAACTCTGGCGGCAACTGTTCTTTACTCTGGCAGCCACTGTTCTTAACTCCGGCAGCCACAATTCTTTGCTCTGGCGTCCACTGTTCCTAACTCTGGCAGCCACTGTTCTTAACTCTGGCCGCCACTGTTCTTAACTCTGGCGGCCACTGTTTTTAACTCTGGCGGCGACTGTTCTTAACTCTGGCGGCTACTGTTCTTAACTCTGGCAGCCACTGTTCTTAACTCTGGTGGCCACTTTTCTTAACTCTGGCGGCCACCGTTCTTAACTCTGGTGGCCAATGTTCTTAACTCTGGTGGCCAATGTTCTTAACTCTGGTGGCCACTGTTCTTAACTCTTACGGCCACTGTTCTTAACTCTGGTGGCCACTGTTCTTAACTCTGGTGGCCAATGTTCTTAACTCTGGTGGCCACTGTTCTTAACTCTTACGGCCACTGTTCTTAACTCTGGTGGCCACTGTTCTTAACTCTGGTGGCCAATGTTCTTAACTCTTACGGCCACTGTTCTTAACTCTGGCGGCCACTGTTCTTCACTCTGGTGGCCAATGTTCTTAACTCTGGTGGCCAATGTTCTTCACTCTGGCGGTAACTGTTCTTAACTCTGGCGGACCCTGTTCTTAAATCGGTCAGCCACTGTTCTTAACTCTGGCCGCCACTGTTTTTAACTCTGGCAGTAACTGTTCTTAACTCTGACCGCCACTGTTCTTAACTCTGGCCACCACTGTTCTTAACTCTGGCCGCCACTGTTCTTAACTCTGGCCGCCACTGTTCTTAACTCTGGCCGCCACTGTTCTTAACTCTGGCCGCCACTGTTCTTAACTCTGGCCGCCACTGTTCTTAACTCTGGCCACCACTGTTCTTAACTCTGGCCGCCACTGTTCTTAACTCTGGCCGCCACTGTTCTAAACTCTGGCCGCCACTGTTCTTAACTCTGGCCGCCACTGTTCATAACTCTGGCCGCCACTGTTTTTAACTCTGGCCGCCATTGTTCATAACTCTGGCCGCCACTGTTCTTAACTCTGGAGGCAACTGTTCTTAACTCTGGCCGCCACTGTTCTTAACTCTGGCGGCAAATGATCTTAACTCTGGCCGCCACTGTTCTTAACTCTGGCGGCAACAGATCTTAACTCTGGCGGCAACTGTTCTTAACTCTGGCAGTCACTGTTCTTCACTCTGGCGGAATCTGTTCTTAACTCTGGCCGCCACTGTTCTTAACTCTGGCGGCAACTGTTCTTAACTCTGGTGGCAACTGTTCTTAACTTTAGCAGCAACTATTCTTAACTCTGGCAGCCACGGTTCTTAACTCTGGCGGTAACTGTTCTTAGCTCTGGCAGCCACTGTGTTTAACTGGGGCGGCCACTGATCTTAACTCTGGCTGCTACTGTTCTTAACTCTGGCAGCCACTGTTCTTAACTCTGGCGGCCACTGTTCTTAACTCTGGTGGCAACTGTTCTTAACTCAGGCAGCAACTGTTCTTAACTCTGGCAGCCACTGTTTTTAACTCTGGTGGTAACTGTTCTTAGCTCTGGCAGCCACTGTTCTTAACTCTGGGGCCACAGTTCTTAACTCTGGCGGCCACTGTTTTTAACTCTGGCAGTAACTGTTCTTAACTCTGGCGGCCACTGTTCTTAACTCTGGCGGCAACTGTTCTTAACTCTGGCAGCCACTGTTCTTAATTCAGGCAGCGACTGTTCTTTACTCTGGCGACCACTGTTCCTAACTCTGGCAGCCACTGTTCTTAACTCTGGCAGCCACTGTTCTTAACTCTGGCGGCCACTGTTCTTAACTCTGGCAGCCACTGTTCCTAACTCTGGCGGCCACTGTTCTTAACTCTGGCGGCCACTGTTCTTAACTCTGGCGGCTAATGTTCTTAACTATTGGAGCCACTGTTCTTAACTCTGGCGGCCACTATTCTTAACTCTGGCGGCCACTGTTCTTAACTCTGGTACCCACTGTTCATAACTCTGGCGGCCACTGTTCTTAACTCTGGCGGCTAATGTTCCTAACTATTGGAGCCACTGTTCTTAAATCTGGCGGCCACTATTCTTAACTCTGGCGGCCACTGTTCTTAACTCTGGTACCCACTGTTCTTAACTCTGGCGGCTAATGTTCTTAACTATTGGAGCCACTGTTCTTAATTCTGGCGGCACCAGTTCTTAACTCTAACGGCAACTGTTCTTAACTCTAGCAGTCACTGTTCTTAACTCTGGCCGCCACTGTTCTTAACTCTGGCCGCCACTGTTCTTAACTCTGGCCGACACTGTTCTTAACTCTAGCCGCCACTGTTCTTAACTCTGGCCACCACTGTTCTTAACTCTGGCCACCACTGTTCTTATCTCTGAACGCCACTGTTCTTAACTCTGGCTGCCACTGTTCTTAACTCTGGCCGCCACTGTTCTTCACTCTGGCCGACAATGTTCTTAACTCTGGCCGCCACTGTTCTTAACTCTGGCCACCACTGTTCTTAACTCTGGCGGCCACTGTTCTTAACTCTGGCGGCAACTGTTCTTAACTCTGGCCGCCACTGTTCTTAACTCTGGCCGCCACTGTTCTTAACTCTGGCACCCACTGTTCTTAACTCTGGCACCCACTGTTTTTAACTCTGGCCGCCACTGTTCTTAACTCTGGCCGCCACTGTTCTTAACTCTGGCACCCACTGTTCTTAACTCTGGCGGCAACTGTTCTTAACTCTGGCCGCCACTGTTCTTAACTCTGGCGGCATCTGTTCTTAACTATGGCAGCCACTGTTCTTAACTCTGGTGGCAACTGTTCTTTCCTCTAGCGGCCACTGTTCTTAACTCTGGCAGCCACTGTTCTTAACTCTGGCAGCCACTGTTCTTAACTCTGGCGGCAACTGTTCTTAACTCTGGCGGCAACTGTTCTTAACTCTGGCTGCCACTGTTCTTAACTGGGGCGGCCACTGATCTTAACTCTGGTGGCAACTGTTCTTAACTCAGACAACAACTGTTCTTAACTCTGTCAGCCACTGTTCTTAACTCTGGCGGTAACTGTTCTTAACTCTGGCGGACCCTGTTCTTAAATCGGTCAGCCACTGTTCTTAACTCTGGCCGCCACTGTTTTTAACTCTGGCAGTAACTGTTCTTAACTCTGACCGCCACTGTTCTTAACTCTGGCCACCACTGTTCTTAACTCTGGCCGTCACTGTTCTTAACTCTGGCCGCCACTGTTCTTAACTCTGGCCGCCACTGTTCTTAACTCTGGCCGCCACTGTTCTTAACTCTGGCCGCCACTGTTCTTAACTCTGGCCACCACTGTTCTTAACTCTGGCCGCCACTGTTCTTAACTCTGGCCGCCACTGTTCTTAACTCTGGCCGCCACTGTTCTTAACTCTGGCCGCCACTGTTTTTAACTCTGGCCGCCATTGTTCATAACTCTGGCCGCCACTGTTCTTAACTCTGGCGGCAACTGTTCTTAACTCTGGCAGTCACTGTTCTTCACTCTGGCGGAATCTGTTCTTAACTCTGGCCGCCACTGTTCTTAACTCTGGCCACCACTGTTCTTAACTCTGGTCACCACTGTTCTTAACTCTGGCCACCACTGTTCTTAATAATTTATCACTTTCTCGCTCTAGGCGTTCAAAAAAAAAATCATACCCTTTGGGCTTTCAGGGGTTCGCGCGCCTACGCGGTAAGATCGAAAAAGTGTACACTCTTTTGACTGTCCTGACAATAATTGAAGGCGCACGTATTTAAATTTGGTATCACTGTGTTCGTAATAAAATTGTCTATAAGAACATACCTATAAAATGCCGCCAAAGCATAAGGACTATCAACACTAAATAAAAAACTATTCAGATCACTCGCCGAGAGCACTAAACAGCAACAAAATGTTTTCACTCTCCTAATGGTTGCGAAGCCTACAGTTGTCCTACATTGCTAACTGTGGTATCATTGGAATCGCAATAAAATTCTCTACACGGACATATGCATATAAATATAGATTCAATGTCGTAGCCCACCCAAAACAGTGTGGGAAGTGGCCGAAGTGTTACCCGCGGCGGCATATCGGCGAAACTCGCTCTGAAAAGTGTATATTCAATTCACTGTCCTGACTTTATTTGTCGATGTATGTATTTCATTTTTGTACCAATGTGCTCACAATAGAATGTTCTATAAGAACATAAGTATTAAAGGTCACATAAGGATGCGTTCGACCGGCAACATATATAAAAACTTCGTCGATTATACTCGTGGTGTCAATAATACAATTGTTTTTCCACGATGATTCACTGCCACAACGTTCTCTTTAACAAAATGTTCGGCTTTTAGAGAAAACGTACATTTCATGGCAAACATTTGTAAACAATTCCCAAGTTGATCGGATAATAAATGGATTTTCTACAAATATTTTTTCTCGTGACTCCCGAGAGCGGAACGCGTGCGGTGTGATTAATAATATTGGTGACAACGACGGTCTGCTCGGATGCGCGAAAGTGTGTTCTTAACTCTGGCCTCCACTGTTCTTAACTCTGGTCGCCACTGTTCTTAACTCTGGCCGCCACTGTTTTTAACTCTGGCCGCCACTGTTTTTAACTCTAGCGGCCACTGTTCTTAACTCTGGCGGCAATTGTTCTTAACTCTGGCGGCAACTGTTCTTAACTCTGGCGGCCACTGTTCTTAACTCTGGCGGCAACTGTTCTTAACTCTGGTGGCAACTGTTCTTAACTCTGGCGGCCACTGTTCTTAACTCTGGCGGCAACTGTTCCTAACTCGTAGGGGCCTCGTAGCCTGGTGGACAGCGCGCAGGACTCGTAATTCTGTGGCGCGGGTTCGATTCCCGCACGAGGCAGAAACAAATGGGCAAAGTTTCTTTCACGCTGAATGCCCCTGTTACCTAGCAGTAAATAGGTACCTGGGAGTTAGTCAGCTGTCACGGGCTGCTTCCTGGGGGGTGGAGGCCTGGTCGAGGACCGGGCCACAAGGACACTAAAAAGCCCCGAAATCATCTCAAGATAACCTTAAGTTAACTCTGGCAGCCAGTGTTCTTAACTCTAGCAGTCACTGTTCTTAACTCTGGCGGCAACTGTTCTTAACTCTGGTGGCAACTGTTCTTAACTCTGGTGGCAACTGTTCTTAACTCTGGCGGCAACATTACTTAACTCTGGCGGCCATTGTTCTTAACTCTGGCGGCAACTGTTCTTAACTCTGGCGGCAACTATTCCTAACTCTGGCGGCAACTGTTCTTAACTCTGGTGGCAACTGTTCCTAACTCTGGTGGCAACTGTTCTTAACTCTGGCGGCAACTGTTCTTAACTCTGGTGGCCACTGATCTTAACTCTGGCTGCTACTGTTCTTAACTCTGGCAGCCACTGTTCTTAGCTCTGGCGGCCACTGTTCTTAACTCTGGCGGCAACTGTTCTGAACTCTGGCGGTAACTGTTCTTAGCTCTGGCAGCCACTGAACTTAACCCTGGCGGCCACTGTTCTTAACTCTTGCGGACACTGTTCTTAAATCTGGCGGCCACTGTTCTTAACTCTGGCGGCCACTGTTCTTAACTCTGGCGGCAACTGTTCTTAACTCTGGCAGCCACTGTTCTTAACTCCGGCAGCCACTATTCTTTGCTCTGGCGTCCACTGTTCCTAACTCTGGCAGCCACTGTTCTTAACTCTAGCAGCCACTGTTATTAACTCTGGCGGCCACTGTTTTTAACTCTGGCGGCTACTGTTCTTAACTTTGGCGGCCACTGTTCTTAACTCTGGCGGCCACTGTTCTTAACTCTGGCGGCAACTGTTCTTAACTCTGGCAGCCACTGTTCTTAACTCCGGCAGCCACTATTCTTTGCTCTGGCGTCCACTGTTCCTAACTCTGGCAGCCACTGTTCTTAACTCTGGCGGCCACTGTTCTTAACTCTGGCGGCCACTGTTCTTAACTCTGGCCGCCACTGTTCTTAACTCTGGTGGCCACTGTTCTTAACTCTGGTGGCCACTGTTCTTAACTCTGGTGGCCACTGTTCTTAACTCTGGCCGCCACTGTTCTTAACTCTGGTGGCAACTGTTCTTAACTCTGGTGGCAACTGTTCTTAACTCTGGTGGCAACTGTTGTTAACTCTGGCGGCCACTGTTCTTAACTCTGGCCGCCACTGTTCTTAACTCTGGTGGCCACTGTTCTTAACTCTGGCCGCCACTGTTCTTAACTCTGGTGGCAACTGTTCTTAACTCTGGTGGCAACTGTTCTTAACTCTGGTGGCAACTGTTCTTAACTCTGGCGGCAACTGTTCTTAACTCTGGTGGCAACTGTTCTTAACTCTGGCGGCAACTGTACTTAACTCTGGCGGCAACTGTTCTTAACTCTGGCGGCAACTGTTCTTAACTCTGGCATCAACTGTTCTTAACTCTGGCAGCCACTGTTTTTAACTCTGGCGGTAACTGCTCTTATCGCTGGCGGCAACTGTTCTTAACTCTGGCAGCCACTGATCTTAACTCTGGCTGCTACTGTTCTTAACTCCGGCAGCCACTGTTCTTTACTCTGGCGGCCACTGTTCTTAACTCTAGTAGCCACTGTTCTTAACTCTGGCATTCACTTTTCTTAAATCTGGCGCTACTGTTCTTAACTCTGGTGGCCACTGTTCTTAACTCTGGCGACAACTGTTCATAACTCTGGCGGCAACTGTTCTTAACTCTGGCGGCCACTGTTCTTAACTCCGGCAGCCACTGTTCTTTACTCGGGCGACCACTGTTCTTGACTCTGGCAGCCACTGTTCTTAACTCTGGCGGCCACTGTTCCTAACTCTGGCAGCCACAGTTCCTAAATCTGGCGGCCACTGTTCTTAACACTGGCAGCCACTGTTTTTAATTCTGGCGGCCACTGTTCATACCTCTGGCAGCCACTGTTCTTAACTCTGGTGGCCACTGTTCTTAACTCTGGCAGCCACTGTTTTTAACTCTGGCAGCCACTTTTCTTAACTCTGGCGGCCACTGTTCCTAATTCTAGCGGCCACTGTTCTTAACTCTGGCAGCCACTGTTCTTAACTCTGGCGGCCACTGTTCTTAACTATGGCGGCCACTGTTCTTAACTCTGGCGACCACTGTTCCAGACCCTAGTGGCCACTGTTCTTAACTCTGGCGGCAACTGTTCTTAACTCTGGTGGCCACTGTTCTTAACTCTGGTGGCCACTGTTCTTAACTCTGGCAACTACTCCTCTTAACTCTGGCCGCCACTGTTCTTAACTCCGGCGGCAACTGTTCTTAATTCTGGTGGCAACTGTTCTTAACTCTGGCGGCCACTGTTCTTAACTCTGGCAGCCACTGTTCTTAACTCCGGCCGTCACTGTTCTTAACTCTGGCGGCAACTGTTCCTGACCCTAGTGGCCAATGTTCTTAACTCTGGCGGCAACTGTTCTTAACTCTGGTGGCCACTGTTCTTAACTCTGGCAACCACTGTTCTTAACTCTGGCCGCCACTGTTCTTAACTCTGGCGGCAACTGTTCCTGACCCTAGTGGCCACTGTTCTTAACTCTGGTGGCAACTGTTCTTAACTCTGGTGGCCACTGTTCTTAACTCTGGCAACCACTGTTCTTAACTCTGGCCGCCACTGTTCTTAACTCTGGTGGCAACTGTTCTTAACTCTGGTGGCAACTGTTCTTAACTCTGGTGGCAACTGTTCTTAACTCTGGCGGCAACTGTTCTTAACTCTGGTGGCAACTGTTGTTAACTCTGGCGGCAACTGTTCTTAACTCTGGTGGCAACTGTTCTTAACTCTGGCGGCAACTGTTCTTAACTCTGGTGGCAACTGTTCTTAACTCTGGCGGCAACTGTACTTAACTCTGGCGGCAACTGTTCTTAACTCTGGCGGCAACTGTTCTTAACTATGGCATCAACTGTTCTTAACTCTGGCAGCCACTGTTTTTAACTCTGGCGGTAACTGCTCTTATCGCTGGCGGCAACTGTTCTTAACTCTGGCAGCCACTGATCTTAACTCTGGCTGCTACTGTTCTTAACTCCGGCAGCCACTGTTCTTTACTCTGGCGGCCACTGTTCTTAACTCTAGTAGCCACTGTTCTTAACTCTGGCATTCACTTTACTTAAATCTGGCGCTACTGTTCTTAACTCTGGTGGCCACTGTTCTTAACTCTGGCGACAACTGTTCATAACTCTGGCGGCAACTGTTCTTAACTCTGGCGGCCACTGTTCTTAACTCCGGCAGCCACTGTTCTTTACTCGGGCGACCACTGTTCTTGACTCTGGCAGCCACTGTTCTTAACTCTGGCGGCCACTGTTCCTAACTCTGGCAGCCACAGTTCCTAAATCTGGCCGCCACTGTTCTTAACTCTGGCGGCAACTGTTCTTAACTCTGGTGGCAACTGTTCTTAACTCTGGCGGCCACTGTTCTTAACTCTGGCGGCCACTGTTCTTAACTCTGGCCGCCACTGTTCTTAACTCTGGCGGCAACTGTTCCTGACCCTAGTGGCCACTGTTCTTAACTCTGGCGGCAACTGTTCTTAACTCTGGTGGCCACTGTTCTTAACTCTGGCAACCACTGTTCTTAACTCTGGCCGCCACTGTTCTTAACTCTGGCGGCAACTGTTCCTGACCCAAGTGGCCACTGTTCTTAACTCTGGCCGCCACTGTTCTTAACTCTGGCAACCACTGTTCTTAACTCTGGCCGCCACTGTTCTTAACTCTGTCGACAACTGTTCTTAAGTCTGGTGGCAACTGTTCTTAACGCTGGTGGCAACTGTTCTTAACTATGGTGGCCACTGTTCTTAACTCTGGCCGCCACTGTTCTTAACTCTGGCGGCAACTGTTCCTGACCCTAGTGGCAACTGTTCTTAACTCTGGTGGCAACTGTTCTTAACTCTGGCAACCACTGTTCTTAACTCTGGCCGCCACTGTTCTTAACTCTGGCGGCAACTGTTCTTAACTCTGGTGGCAACTGTTCTTAACTCTGGCGGCAACTGTTCTTAACTCTGGTGGCAACTGTTCTTAACTCTGGCGGCAACTGTTCTTAACTCTGGGGGCAACTGTTCTTAACTATGGCGGCAACTGTTCTTAACTCTGGTGGCAACTGTTCTTAACTCTGGCGGCAACTGTACTTAAC
This sequence comes from Procambarus clarkii, assembly GCF_040958095.1. Taxonomy (NCBI): domain Eukaryota; kingdom Metazoa; phylum Arthropoda; class Malacostraca; order Decapoda; family Cambaridae; genus Procambarus; species Procambarus clarkii. Next base: position 60,406,149 of record NC_091154.1, read on the forward strand.
TCTGGTGGCAACTGTTCTTAACTCTGGGGGCAACTGTACTTAACTCTGGCGGCAACTGTTCTTAACTCTGGTGGCAACTGTTCTTAACTCTGGCGGCAACTGTACTTAACTCTGGCGGCCATTGTTCTTAACTCTGGCGGCAACTGTTCTTAACTCTGGCGGCAACTATTCCTAACTCTGGCGGCAACTGTTCTTAACTCTGGTGGCAACTGTTCCTAACTCTGGTGGCAACTGTTCTTAACTCTGGCGGCAACTGTTCTTAACTCTGGTGGCAACTGTTCTTAACTCTGGTGGCAACTGTTCTTAACTCTGGTGGCCACTGTTCTTAACTCTGGCAACCACTGTTCTTAACTCTGGCCGCCACTGTTCTTAACTCTGGTGGCAACTGTTCTTAACTCTGGTGGCAACTGTTCTTAACTCTGGTGGCAACTGTTGTTAACTCTGGCGGCAACTGTTCTTAACTCTGGTGGCAACTGTTCTTAACTCTGGCGGCAACTGTTCTTAACTCTGGTGGCAACTGTTCTTAACTCTGGCGGCAACTGTTCTTAACTCTGGTGGCAACTGTTCCTAACTCTGGCGGCAACTGTACTTAACTCTGGCGGCAACTGTTCTTAACTCTGGCGGCAACTGTTCTTAACTCTGGCATCAACTGTTCTTAACTCTGGCAGCCACTGTTTTTAACTCTGGCGGTAACTGCTCTTATCGCTGGCGGCAACTGTTCTTAACTCTGGCAGCCACTGATCTTAACTCTGGCTGCTACTGTTCTTAACTCCGGCAGCCACTGTTCTTTACTCTGGCGGCCACTGTTCTTAACTCTAGTAGCCACTGTTCTTAACTCTGGCATTCACTTTTCTTAAATCTGGCGCTACTGTTCTTAACTCTGGTGGCCACTGTTCTTAACTCTGGCGACAACTGTTCATAACTCTGGCGGCAACTGTTCTTAACTCTGGCGGCCACTGTTCTTAACTCCGGCAGCCACTGTTCTTTACTCGGGCGACCACTGTTCTTGACTCTGGCAGCCACTGTTCTTAACTCTGGCGGCCACTGTTCCTAACTCTGGCAGCCACAGTTCCTAAATCTGGCGGCCACTGTTCTTAACACTGGCAGCCACTGTTTTTAATTCTGGCGGCCACTGTTCATACCTCTGGCAGCCACTGTTCTTAACTCTGGTGGCCACTGTTCTTAACTCTGGCAGCCACTGTTTTTAACTCTGGCAGCCACTTTTCTTAACTCTGGCGGCCACTGTTCTTAATTCTAGCGGCCACTGTTCTTAACCTTGGCAGCCACTGTTCTTAACTCTGGCGGCCACTGTTCTTAACTATGGCGGCCACAGTTCTTAACTCTGGCGACAACTGTTCCAGACCCTAGTGGCCACTGTTCTTAACTCTGGCGGCAACTGTTCTTAACTCTGGTGGCCACTGTTCTTAACTCTGGTGGCCACTGTTCTTAACTCTGGCAACTACTCCTCTTAACTCTGGCCGCCACTGTTCTTAACTCCGGCGGCAACTGTTCTTAACTCTGGTGGCAACTGTTCTTAACTCTGGCGGCCACTGTTCTTAACTCTGGCAGCCACTGTTCTTAACTCCGGCCGTCACTGTTCTTAACTCTGGCGGCAACTGTTCCTGACCCTAGTGGCCAATGTTCTTAACTCTGGCGGCAACTGATCTTAACTCTGGTGGCCACTGTTCTTAACTCTGGCAACCACTGTTCTTAACTCTGGCCGCCACTGTTCTTAACTCTGGCGGCAACTGTTCCTGACCCTAGTGGCCACTGTTCTTAACTCTGGTGGCAACTGTTCTTAACTCTGGTGGCCACTGTTCTTAACTCTGGCAACCACTGTTCTTAACTCTGGCCGCCACTGTTCTTAACTCTGGTGGCAACTGTTCTTAACTCTGGTGGCAACTGTTCTTAACTCTGGTGGCAACTGTTGTTAACTCTGGCGGCAACTGTTCTTAACTCTGGTGGCAACTGTTGTTAACTCTGGCGGCAACTGTTCTTAACTCTGGTGGCAACTGTTCTTAACTCTGGCGGCAACTGTTCTTAACTCTGGTGGCAACTGTTCTTAACTCTGGCGGCAACTGTACTTAACTCTGGCGGCAACTGTTCTTAACTCTGGCGGCAACTGTTCTTAACTCTGGCATCAACTGTTCTTAACTCTGGCAGCCACTGTTTTTAACTCTGGCGGTAACTGCTCTTATCACTGGCGGCAACTGTTCTTAACTCTGGCAGCCACTGATCTTAACTCTGGCTGCTACTGTTCTTAACTCCGGCAGCCACTGTTCTTTACTCTGGCGGCCACTGTTCTTAACTCTAGTAGCCACTGTTCTTAACTCTGGCATTCACTTTTCTTAAATCTGGCGCTACTGTTCTTAACTCTGGTGGCCACTGTTCTTAACTCTGGCGACAACTGTTCATAACTCTGGCGGCAACTGTTCTTAACTCTGGCGGCCACTGTTCTTAACTCCGGCAGCCACTGTTCTTTACTCGGGCGACCACTGTTCTTGAATCTGGCAGCCACTGTTCTTAACTCTGGCGGCCACTGTTCCAAACTCTGGCAGCCACAGTTCCTAAATCTGGCCGCCACTGTTCTTAACTCTGGCGGCAACTGTTCTTAATTCTGGTGGCAACTGTTCTTAACTCTGGCGGCCACTGTTCTTAACTCTGGCGGCCACTGTTCTTAACTCTGGCCGCCACTGTTCTTAACTCTGGCGGCAACTGTTCCTGACCCTAGTGGCCACTGTTCTTAACTCTGGCGGCAACTGTTCTTAACTCTGGTGGCCACTGTTCTTAACTCTGGCAACCACTGTTCTTAACTCTGGCCGCCACTGTTCTTAACTCTGGCGGCAACTGTTCCTGACCCAAGTGGCCACTGTTCTTAACTCTGGCCGCCACTGTTCTTAACTCTGGCAACCACTGTTCTTAACTCTGGCCGCCACTGTTCTTAACTCTGTCGGCAACTGTTCTTAAGTCTGGTGGCAACTGTTCTTAACGCTGGTGGCAACTGTTCTTAACTATGGTGGCCACTGTTCCTAACTCTGGCCGCCACTGTTCTTAACTCTGGCGGCAACTGTTCCTGACCCTAGTGGCAACTGTTCTTAACTCTGGTGGCCACTGTTCTTAACTCTGGCAACCACTGTTCTTAACTCTGGCCGCCACTGTTCTTAACTCTGGCGGCAACTGTTCTTAACTCTGGTGGCAACTGTTCTTAACTCTGGCGGCAACTGTTCTTAACTCTGGTGGCAACTGTTCTTAACTCTGGCGGCAACTGTTCTTAACTCTGGGGGCAACTGTTCTTAACTATGGCGGCAACTGTTCTTAACTCTGGTGGCAACTGTTCTTAACTCTGGCGGCAACTGAACTTAACTCTGGCGGCAACTGTTCTTAACTCTGGCGGCAACTGTTCTTAACTCTGGTGGCAACTGTTCTTAACTCTGGTGGCAACTGTTCTTAACTCTGGCGGCAACTGTACTTAACTCTGGCGGCCATTGTTCTTAACTCTGGCGGCAACTGTTCTTAACTCTGGCGGCAACTATTCCTAACTCTGGCGGCAACTGTTCTTAACTCTGGTGGCAACTGTTCCTAACTCTGGTGGCAACTGTTCTTAACTCTGGCGGCAACTGTTCTTAACTCTGGTGGCAACTGTTCTTAACTCTGGCGGCAACTGTTCTTAACTCGGGTGGCAACTGTTCTTAACTCTGGTGGCAACTGTTCTTAACTCTGGCGGCCACTGTTCTTAACTCAGGCGGCAACTGTTCCTAACTCGTAGGGGCCTCGTAGCCTGGTGGACAGCGCGCAGGACTCGTAATTCTGTGGCGCGGGTTCGATTCCCGCACGAGGCAGAAACAAATGGGCAAAGTTTCTTTCACCCTGAATGCCCCTGTTACCTAGCAGTAAATAGGTACCTGGGTGTTAGTCAGCTGTCACGGGCTGCTTCCTGGGGGTGGAGGCCTGGTCGAGGACCGGGCCACAAGGACACTAAAAAGCCCCGAAATCATCTCAAGATAACCTTAAGTTAACTCTGGCAGCCAGTGTTCTTAACTCTAGCAGTCACTGTTCTTAACTCTGGCGGAAACTGTTCCTAAATCTGGCGGCCACTGTTCTTAATTCTGGCGGCAACTGTTCTTAACTCCGGCAGCCACTGTTCTTAACTCTAGCGGCAACTGTTCTTAACTCTAGCAGCCACTGTTGTTAACTCTGGCAGCAAATGTTCTTCACTCTGGCGGCCACTGTTCTTCACTCTGGCGTCTACTATTCTTAACTCTGGCGGCCACTTTTCTTAACTCTGACAGTTACTGTTCTTTACTCTGGAGGCAACTGTTCTTAACCTTGGCGGTTCTGTTCTTAACTCTAGCGGCAACTGTTCTGAACTCCGGCAGCCACTGTTCTTTCCTCTGGCGTCCACTGTTCTTAACTCTGGCAGCCACTGTTCTTTCCTCTGGCGGCCACTGTTCTTAACTCTGGTGGCCACTGTTCTTAAGTCTGGCGACAACTGTTCATTACTCTGGCGGCAACTGTTCTTAACTCTGGCGGCCACTGTTCTTAACTCCGGCAGCCACTGTTCTTTACTCGGGCGACCACTGTTCTTGACTCTGGCAGCCACTGTTCTTAACTCTGGCGGCTACTGTTCCTAACTCTGGCAGCCACAGTTCCTAAATCTGGCGGCCACTGTTCTTAACTCTGGCAGCCACTGTTTTTAATTCTGGCGGCCACTGTTCATACCTCTGGCAGCCACTGTTCTTAACTCTGGTGGCCACTGTTCTTAACTCTGGCAGCCACTGTTTTTAACTCTGGCAGCCACTTTTCTTAACTCTGGCGGCCACTGTTCCTAATTCTAGCGGCCACTGTTCTTAACTCTGGCAGCCACTGTTCTTAACTCTGGCGGCCACTGTTCTTAACTATGGCGGCCACTGTTCTTAACTCTGGCGACAACTGTTCCAGACCCTAGTAGCCACTGTTCTTAACTCTGGCGGCAACTGTTCTTAACTCTGGTGGCCACTGTTCTTAACTCTGGTGGCCACTGTTCTTAACTCTGGCAACTACTCCTCTTAACTCTGGCCGCCACTGTTCTTAACTCCGGCGGCAACTGTTCTTAACTCTGGTGGCAACTGTTCTTAACTCTGGCGGCCACTGTTCTTAACTCTGGCAGCCACTGTTCTTAACTCCGGCCGTCACTGTTCTTAACTCTGGCGGCAACTGTTCCTGACCCTAGTGGCCAATGTTCTTAACTCTGGTGGCAACTGTTCTTAACTCTGGCAACCACTGTTCTTAACTCTGGCCGCCACTGTTCTTAACTCTGGCGGCAACTGTTCTTAACTCTGGTGGCAACTGTTCTTAACTCTGGCGGCAACTGTTCTTAACTCTGGTGGCAACTGTTCTTAACTATGGTGGCCACTGTTCTTAACTCTGGCCGCCACTGTTCTTAACTCTGGCGGCAACTGTTCCTGACCCTAGTGGCAACTGTTCTTAACTCTGGTGGCAACTGTTCTTAACTCTGGCAACCACTGTTCTTAACTCTGGCCGCCACTGTTCTTAACTCTGGCGGCAACTGTTCTTAACTCTGGTGGCAACTGTTCTTAACTCTGGCGGCAACTGTTCTTAACTCTGGTGGCAACTGTTCTTAACTCTGGCGGCAACTGTTCTTAACTCTGGGGGCAACTGTTCTTAACTATGGCGGCAACTGTTCTTAACTCTGGTGGCAACTGTTCTTAACTCTGGCGGCAACTGTACTTAACTCTGGTGGCAACTGTTCTTAACTCTGGGGGCAACTGTACTTAACTCTGGCGGCAACTGTTCTTAACTCTGGCGGCAACTGTTCTTAACTCTGGTGGCAACTGTTCTTAACTCTGGTGGCAACTGTTCTTAACTCTGGCGGCAACTGTACTTAACTCTGGCGGCCATTGTTCTTAACTCTGGCGGCAACTGTTCTTAACTCTGGCGGCAACTATTCCTAACTCTGGCGGCAACTGTTCTTAACTCTGGTGGCAACTGTTCCTAACTCTGGTGGCAACTGTTCTTAACTCTGGCGGCAACTGTTCTTAACTCTGGTGGCAACTGTTCTTAACTCTGGTGGCAACTGTTCTTAACTCTGGTGGCCACTGTTCTTAACTCTGGCAACCACTGTTCTTAACTCTGGCCGCCACTGTTCTTAACTCTGGTGGCAACTGTTCTTAACTCTGGTGGCAACTGTTCTTAACTCTGGTGGCAACTGTTGTTAACTCTGGCGGCAACAGTTCTTAACTCTGGTGGCAACTGTTCTTAACTCTGGCGGCAACTGTTCTTAACTCTGGTGGCAACTGTTCTTAACTCTGGCGGCAACTGTTCTTAACTCTGGTGGCAACTGTTCCTAACTCTGGCGGCAACTGTACTTAACTCTGGCGGCAACTGTTCTTAACTCTGGCGGCAACTGTTCTTAACTCTGGCATCAACTGTTCTTAACTCTGGCAGCCACTGTTTTTAACTCTGGCGGTAACTGCTCTTATCGCTGGCGGCAACTGTTCTTAACTCTGGCAGCCACTGATCTTAACTCTGGCTGCTACTGTTCTTAACTCCGGCAGCCACTGTTCTTTACTCTGGCGGCCACTGTTCTTAACTCTAGTAGCCACTGTTCTTAACTCTGGCATTCACTTTTCTTAAATCTGGCGCTACTGTTCTTAACTCTGGTGGCCACTGTTCTTAACTCTGGCGACAACTGTTCATAACTCTGGCGGCAACTGTTCTTAACTCTGGCGGCCACTGTTCTTAACTCCGGCAGCCACTGTTCTTTACTCGGGCGACCACTGTTCTTGACTCTGGCAGCCACTGTTCTTAACTCTGGCGGCCACTGTTCCTAACTCTGGCAGCCACAGTTCCTAAATCTGGCGGCCACTGTTCTTAACACTGGCAGCCACTGTTTTTAATTCTGGCGGCCACTGTTCATACCTCTGGCAGCCACTGTTCTTAACTCTGGTGGCCACTGTTCTTAACTCTGGCAGCCACTGTTTTTAACTCTGGCAGCCACTTTTCTTAACTCTGGCGGCCACTGTTCTTAATTCTAGCGGCCACTGTTCTTAACTCTGGCAGCCACTGTTCTTAACTCTGGCGGCCACTGTTCTTAACTATGGCGGCCACTGTTCTTAACTCTGGCGACAACTGTTCCAGACCCTAGTGGCCACTGTTCTTAACTCTGGCGGCAACTGTTCTTAACTCTGGTGGCCACTGTTCTTAACTCTGGTGGCCACTGTTCTTAACTCTGGCAACTACTCCTCTTAACTCTGGCCGCCACTGTTCTTAACTCCGGCGGCAACTGTTCTTAACTCTGGTGGCAACTGTTCTTAACTCTGGCGGCCACTGTTCTTAACTCTGGCAGCCACTGTTCTTAACTCCGGCCGTCACTGTTCTTAACTCTGGCGGCAACTGTTCCTGACCCTAGTGGCCAATGTTCTTAACTCTGGCGGCAACTGATCTTAACTCTGGTGGCCACTGTTCTTAACTCTGGCAACCACTGTTCTTAACTCTGGCCGCCACTGTTCTTAACTCTGGCGGCAACTGTTCCTGACCCTAGTGGCCACTGTTCTTAACTCTGGTGGCAACTGTTCTTAACTCTGGTGGCCACTGTTCTTAACTCTGGCAACCACTGTTCTTAACTCTGGCCGCCACTGTTCTTAACTCGGGTGGCAACTGTTCTTAACTCTGGTGGCAACTGTTCTTAACTCTGGTGGCAACTGTTGTTAACTCTGGCGGCAACTGTTCTTAACTCTGGTGGCAACTGTTGTTAACTCTGGCGGCAACTGTTCTTAACTCTGGTGGCAACTGTTCTTAACTCTGGCGGCAACTGTTCTTAACTCTGGTGGCAACTGTTCTTAACTCTGGCGGCAACTGTACTTAACTCTGGCGGCAACTGTTCTTATTTCTGGCGGCAACTGTTCTTAACTCTGGCATCAACTGTTCTTAACTCTGGCAGCCACTGTTTTTAACTCTGGCGGTAACTGCTCTTATCGCTGGCGGCAACTGTTCTTAACTCTGGCAGCCACTGATCTTAACTCTGGCTGCTACTGTTCTTAACTCCGGCAGCCACTGTTCTTTACTCTGGCGGCCACTGTTCTTAACTCTAGTAGCCACTGTTCTTAACTCTGGCATTCACTTTTCTTAAATCTGGCGCTACTGTTCTTAACTCTGGTGGCCACTGTTCTTAACTCTGGCGACAACTGTTCATAACTCTGGCGGCAACTGTTCTTAACTCTGGCGGCCACTGTTCTTAACTCCGGCAGCCACTGTTCTTTACTCGGGCGACCACTGTTCTTGACTCTGGCAGCCACTGTTCTTAACTCTGGCGGCCACTGTTCCTAACTCTGGCAGCCACAGTTCCTAAATCTGGCCGCCACTGTTCTTAACTCTGGCGGCAACTGTTCTTAACTCTGGTGGCAACTGTTCTTAACTCTGGCGGCCACTGTTCTTAACTCTGGCGGCCACTGTTCTTAACTCTGGCCGCCACTGTTCTTAACTCTGGCGGCAACTGTTCCTGACCCTAGTGGCCACTGTTCTTAACTCTGGCGGCAACTGTTCTTAACTCTGGTGGCCACTGTTCTTAACTCTGGCAACCACTGTTCTTAACTCTGGCCGCCACTGTTCTTAACTCTGGCGGCAACTGTTCCTGACCCAAGTGGCCACTGTTCTTAACTCTGGCCGCCACTGTTCTTAACTCTGGCAACCACTGTTCTTAACTCTGGCCGCCACTGTTCTTAACTCTGTCGGCAACTGTTCTTAAGTCTGGTGGCAACTGTTCTTAACGCTGGTGGCAACTGTTCTTAACTATGGTGGCCACTGTTCTTAACTCTGGCCGCCACTGTTCTTAACTCTGGCGGCAACTGTTCCTGACCCTAGTGGCAACTGTTCTTAACTCTGGTGGCCACTGTTCTTAACTCTGGCAACCGCTGTTCTTAACTCTGGCCGCCACTGTTCTTAACTCTGGCGGCAACTGTTCTTAACTCTGGTGGCAACTGTTCTTAACTCTGGCGGCAACTGTTCTTAACTCTGGTGGCAACTGTTCTTAACTCTGGCGGCAACTGTTCTTAACTCTGGGGGCAACTGTTCTTAACTATGGCGGCAACTGTTCTTAACTCTGGTGGCAACTGTTCTTAACTCTGGCGGCAACTGTACTTAACTCTGGCGGCAACTGTTCTTAACTCTGGCGGCAACTGTTCTTAACTCTGGTGGCAACTGTTCTTAACTCTGGTGGCAACTGTTCTTAACTCTGGCGGCAACTGTACTTAACTCTGGCGGCCATTGTTCTTAACTCTGGCGGCAACTGTTCTTAACTCTGGCGGCAACTATTCCTAACTCTGGCGGCAACTGTTCTTAACTCTGGTGGCAACTGTTCCTAACTCTGGTGGCAACTGTTCTTAACTCTGGCGGCAACTGTTCTTAACTCTGGTGGCAACTGTTCTTAACTCTGGCGGCAACTGTTCTTAACTCGGGTGGCAACTGTTCTTAACTCTGGTGGCAACTGTTCTTAACTCTGGCGGCCACTGTTCTTAACTCTGGCGGCAACTGTTCCTAACTCGTAGGGGCCTCGTAGCCTGGTGGACAGCGCGCAGGACTCGTAATTCTGTGGCGCGGGTTCGATTCCCGCACGAGGCAGAAACAAATGGGCAAAGTTTCTTTCACCCTGAATGCCCCTGTTACCTGGCAGTAAATAGGTACCTGGGTGTTAGTCAGCTGTCACGGGCTGCTTCCTGGGGGTGGAGGCCTGTTCGAGGACCGGGCCACAAGGACACTAAAAAGCCCCGAAATCATCTCAAGATAACCTAAAGTTAACTCTGGCAGCCAGTGTTCTTAACTCTAGCAGTCACTGTTCTTAACTCTGGCGGAAACTGTTCCTAAATCTGGCGGCCACTGTTCTTAATTCTGGCGGCAACTGTTCTTAACTCCGGCAGCCACTGTTCTTAACTCTAGCGGCAACTGTTCTTAACTCTAGCAGCCACTGTTGTTAACTCAGGCAGCAAATGTTCTTCACTCTGGCGGCCACTGTTCTTCACTCTGGCGTCTACTATTCTTAACTCTGGCGGCCACTTTTCTTAACTCTGACAGTTACTGTTCTTTACTCTGGAGGCAACTGTTCTTAACCTTGGCGGTTCTGTTCTTAACTCTAGCGGCAACTGTTCTGAACTCCGGCAGCCACTGTTCTTTCCTCTGGCGTCCACTGTTCTTAACTCTGGCAGCCACTGTTCTTTCCTCTGGCGGCCACTGTTCTTAACTCTGGTGGCCACTGTTCTTAAGTCTGGCGACAACTGTTCATTACTCTGGCGGCAACTGTTCTTAACTCTGGCGGCCACTGTTCTTAACTCCGGCAGCCACTGTTCTTTACTCGGGCGACCACTGTTCTTGACTCTGGCAGCCACTGTTCTTAACTCTGGCGGCTACTGTTCCTAACTCTGGCAGCCACAGTTCCTAAATCTGGCGGCCACTGTTCTTAACTCTGGCAGCCACTGTTTTTAATTCTGGCGGCCACTGTTCATACCTCTGGCAGCCACTGTTCTTAACTCTGGTGGCCACTGTTCTTAACTCTGGCAGCCACTGTTTTTAACTCTGGCAGCCACTTTTCTTAACTCTGGCGGCCACTGTTCCTAATTCTAGCGGCCACTGTTCTTAACTCTGGCAGCCACTGTTCTTAACTCTGGCGGCCACTGTTCTTAACTATGGCGGCCACTGTTCTTAACTCTGGCGACAACTGTTCCAGACCCTAGTGGCCACTGTTCTTAACTCTGGCGGCAACTGTTCTTAACTCTGGTGGCCACTGTTCTTAACTCTATTGGCCACTGTTCTTAACTCTGGCAACTACTCCTCTTAACTCTGGCCGCCACTGTTCTTAACTCCGGCGGCAACTGTTCTTAACTCTGGTGGCAACTGTTCTTAACTCTGGCGGCCACTGTTCTTAACTCTGGCAGCCACTGATCTTAACTCCGGCCGTCACTGTTCTTAACTCTGGCGGCAACTGTTCCTGACCCTAGTGGCCAATGTTCTTAACTCTGGCGGCAACTGTTCTTAACTCTGGTGGCCACTGTTCTTAACTCTGGCAACCACTGTTCTTAACTCTGGCCGCCACTGTTCTTAACTCTGGCGGCAACTGTTCCTGACCCTAGTGGCCACTGTTCTTAACTCTGGTGGCAACTGTTCTTAACTCTGGTGGCCACTGTTCTTAACTCTGGCAACCACTGTTCTTAACTCTGGCCGCCACTGTTCTTAACTCTGGTGGCAACTGTTCTTAACTCTGGTGGCAACTGTTCTTAACTCTGGTGGCAACTGTTGTTAACTCCGGCGGCAACTGTTCTTAACTCTGGTGGCAACTGTTGTTAACTCTGGCGGCAACTGTTCTTAACTCTGGTGGCAACTGTTCTTAACTCTGGCGGCAACTGTTCTTAACTCTGGTGGCAACTGTTCTTAACTCTGGCGGCAACTGTACTTAACTCTGGCGGCAACTGTTCTTAACTCTGGCGGCAACTGTTCTTAACTATGGCATCAACTGTTCTTAACTCTGGCAGCCACTGTTTTTAACTCTGGCGGTAACTGCTCTTATCGCTGGCGGCAACTGTTCTTAACTCTGGCAGCCACTGATCTTAACTCTGGCTGCTACTGTTCTTAACTCCGGCAGCCACTGTTCTTTACTCTGGCGGCCACTGTTCTTAACTCTAGTAGCCACTGTTCTTAACTCTGGCATTCACTTTACTTAAATCTGGCGCTACTGTTCTAAACTCTGGTGGCCACTGTTCTTAACTCTGGCGACAACTGTTCATAACTCTGGCGACAACTGTTCTTAACTCTGGCGGCCACTGTTCTTAACTCCGGCAGTAACTGTTCTTTACTCGGGCGACCACTGTTCTTGACTCTGGCAGCCACTGTTCTTAACTCTGGCGGCCACTGTTCCTAACTCTGGCAGCCACAGTTCCTAAATCTGGCCGCCACTGTTCTTAACTCTGGCGGCAACTGTTCTTAACTCTGGTGGCAACTGTTCTTAACTCTGGCGGCCACTGTTCTTAACTCTGGCGGCCACTGTTCTTAACTCTGGCCGCCACTGTTCTTAACTCTGGCGGCAACTGTTCCTGACCCTAGTGGCCACTGTTCTTAACTCTGGCGGCAACTGTTCTTAACTCTGGTGGCCACTGTTCTTAACTCTGGCAACCACTGTTCTTAACTCTGGCCGTCACTGATCTTAACTCTGGCGGCAACTGTTCCTGACCCAAGTGGCCACAGTTCTTAACTCTGGCCGCCACTGTTCTTAACTCTGGCAACCACTGTTCTTAACTCTGGCCGCCACTGTTCTTAACTCTGTCGGCAACTGTTCTTAAGTCTGGTGGCAACTGTTCTTAACGCTGGTGGCAACTGTTCTTAACTATGGTGGCCACTGTTCTTAACTCTGGCCGCCACTGTTCTTAACTCTGGCGGCAACTGTTCCTGACCCTAGTGGCAACTGTTCTTAACTCTGGTGGCCACTGTTCTTAACTCTGGCAACCACTGTTCTTAACTCTGGCCGCCACTGTTCTTAACTCTGGCGGCAACTGTTCTTAACTCTGGTGGCAACTGTTCTTAACTCTGGCGGCAACTGTACTTAACTCTGGCGGCAACTGTTCTTAACTCTGGCGGCAACTGTTCTTAACTCTGGTGGCAACTGTTCTTAACTCTGGTGGCAACTGTTCTTAACTCTGGCGGCAACTGTACTTAACTCTGGCGGCCATTGTTCTTAACTCTGGCGGCAACTGTTCTTAACTCTGGCGGCAACTATTCCTAACTCTGGCGGCAACTGTTCTTAACTCTGGTGGCAACTGTTCCTAACTCTGGTGGCAACTGCTCTTAACTCTGGCGGCAACTGTTCTTAACTCTGGTGGCAACTGTTCTTAACTCTATTGGCCACTGTTCTTAACTCTGGCAACTACTCCTCTTAACTCTGGCCGCCACTGTTCTTAACTCCGGCGGCAACTGTTCTTAACTCTGGTGGCAACTGTTCTTAACTCTGGCGGCCACTGTTCTTAACTCTGGCAGCCACTGTTCTTAACTCCGGCCGTCACTGTTCTTAACTCTGGCGGCAACTGTTCCTGACCCTAGTGGCCAATGTTCTTAACTCTGGCGGCAACTGTTCTTAACTCTGGTGGCCACTGTTCTTAACTCTGGCAACCACTGTTCTTAACTCTGGCCGCCACTGTTCTTAACTCTGGCGGCAACTGTTCCTGACCCTAGTGGCCACTGTTCTTAACTCTGGTGGCAACTGTTCTTAACTCTGGTGGCCACTGTTCTTAACTCTGGCAACCACTGTTCTTAACTCTGGCCGCCACTGTTCTTAACTCTGGTGGCAACTGTTCTTAACTCTGGTGGCAACTGTTCTTAACTCTGGTGGCAACTGTTGTTAACTCTGGCGGCAACTGTTCTTAACTCTGGTGGCAACTGTTCTTAACTCTGGCGGCAACTGTTCTTAACTCTGGTGGCAACTGTTCTTAACTCTGGCGGCAACTGTTCTTAACTCTGGTGGCAACTGTTCTTAACTCTGGCGGCAACTGTACTTAACTCTGGCGGCAACTGTTCTTAACTCTGGCGGCAACTGTTCTTAACTATGGCATCAACTGTTCTTAACTCTGGCAGCCACTGTTTTTAACTCTGGCGGTAACTGCTCTTATCGCTGGCGGCAACTGTTCTTAACTCTGGCAGCCACTGATCTTAACTCTGGCTGCTACTGTTCTTAACTCCGGCAGCCACTGTTCTTTACTCTGGCGGCCACTGTTCTTAACTCTAGTAGCCACTGTTCTTAACTCTGGCATTCACTTTACTTAAATCTGGCGCTACTGTTCTTAACTCTGGTGGCCACTGTTCTTAACTCTGGCGACAACTGTTCATAACTCTGGCGACAACTGTTCTTAACTCTGGCGGCCACTGTTCTTAACTCCGGCAGCCACTGTTCTTTACTCGGGCGACCACTGTTCTTGACTCTGGCAGCCACTGTTCTTAACTCTGGCGGCCACTGTTCCTAACTCTGGCAGCCACAGTTCCTAAATCTGGCCGCCACTGTTCTTAACTCTGGCGGCAACTGTTCTTAACTCTGGTGGCAACTGTTCTTAACTCTGGCGGCCACTGTTCTTAACTCTGGCGGCCACTGTTCTTAACTCTGGCCGCCACTGTTCTTAACTCTGGCGGCAACTGTTCCTGACCCTAGTGGCCACTGTTCTTAACTCTGGCGGCAACTGTTCTTAACTCTGGTGGCCACTGTTCTTAACTCTGGCAACCACTGTTCTTAACTCTGGCCGTCACTGATCTTAACTCTGGCGGCAACTGTTCCTGACCCAAGTGGCCACAGTTCTTAACTCTGGCCGCCACTGTTCTTAACTCTGGCAACCACTGTTCTTAACTCTGGCCGCCACTGTTCTTAACTCTGTCGGCAACTGTTCTTAAGTCTGGTGGCAACTGTTCTTAACGCTGGTGGCAACTGTTCTTAACTATGGTGGCCACTGTTCTTAACTCTGGCCGCCACTGTTCTTAACTCTGGCGGCAACTGTTCCTGACCCTAGTGGCAACTGTTCTTAACTCTGGTGGCCACTGTTCTTAACTCTGGCAACCACTGTTCTTAACTCTGGCCGCCACTGTTCTTAACTCTGGCGGCAACTGTTCTTAACTCTGGTGGCAACTGTTCTTAACTCTGGCGGCAACTGTACTTAACTCTGGCGGCAACTGTTCTTAACTCTGGCGGCAACTGTTCTTAACTCTGGTGGCAACTGTTCTTAACTCTGGTGGCAACTGTTCTTAACTCTGGCGGCAACTGTACTTAACTCTGGCGGCCATTGTTCTTAACTCTGGCGGCAACTGTTCTTAACTCTGGCGGCAACTATTCCTAACTCTGGCGGCAACTGTTCTTAACTCTGGTGGCAACTGTTCCTAACTCTGGTGGCAACTGTTCTTAACTCTGGCGGCAACTGTTCTTAACTCTGGTGGCAACTGTTCTTAACTCTGGCGGCAACTGTTCTTAACTCGGGTGGCAACTGTTCTTAACTCTGGTGGCAACTGTTCTTAACTCTGGCGGCCACTGTTCTTAACTCTGGCGGCAACTGTTCCTAACTCGTAGGGGCCTCGTAGCCTGGTGGACAGCGCGCAGGACTCGTAATTCTGTGGCGCGGGTTCGATTCCCGCACGAGGCAGAAACAAATGGGCAAAGTTTCTTTCACCCTGAATACCCCTGTTACCTAGCAGTAAATAGGTACCTGGGTGTTAGTCAGCTGTCACGGGCTGCTTCCTGGGGGTGGAGGCCTGTTCGAGGACCGGGCCACAAGGACACTAAAAAGCCCCGAAATCATCTCAAGATAACCTTAAGTTAACTCCGGCAGCCACTGTTCTTAACTCTAGCGGCAACTGTTCTTAACTCTGGTGGCCACTGTTCTTAACTCTGGCAACCACTGTTCTTAACTCTGGCCGTCACTGATCTTAACTCTGGCGGCAACTGTTCCTGACCCAAGTGGCCACAGTTCTTAACTCTGGCCGCCACTGTTCTTAACTCTGGCAACCACTGTTCTTAACTCTGGCCGCCACTGTTCTTAACTCTGTCGGCAACTGTTCTTAAGTCTGGTGGCAACTGTTCTTAACGCTGGTGGCAACTGTTCTTAACTATGGTGGCCACTGTTCTTAACTCTGGCCGCCACTGTTCTTAACTCTGGCGGCAACTGTTCCTGACCCTAGTGGCAACTGTTCTTAACTCTGGTGGCCACTGTTCTTAACTCTGGCAACCACTGTTCTTAACTCTGGCCGCCACTGTTCTTAACTCTGGCGGCAACTGTTCTTAACTCTGGTGGCAACTGTTCTTAACTCTGGCGGCAACTGTACTTAACTCTGGCGGCAACTGTTCTTAACTCTGGCGGCAACTGTTCTTAACTCTGGTGGCAACTGTTCTTAACTCTGGTGGCAACTGTTCTTAACTCTGGCGGCAACTGTACTTAACTCTGGCGGCCATTGTTCTTAACTCTGGCGGCAACTGTTCTTAACTCTGGCGGCAACTATTCCTAACTCTGGCGGCAACTGTTCTTAACTCTGGTGGCAACTGTTCCTAACTCTGGTGGCAACTGTTCTTAACTCTGGCGGCAACTGTTCTTAACTCTGGTGGCAACTGTTCTTAACTCTGGCGGCAACTGTTCTTAACTCGGGTGGCAACTGTTCTTAACTCTGGTGGCAACTGTTCTTAACTCTGGCGGCCACTGTTCTTAACTCTGGCGGCAACTGTTCCTAACTCGTAGGGGCCTCGTAGCCTGGTGGACAGCGCGCAGGACTCGTAATTCTGTGGCGCGGGTTCGATTCCCGCACGAGGCAGAAACAAATGGGCAAAGTTTCTTTCACCCTGAATACCCCTGTTACCTAGCAGTAAATAGGTACCTGGGTGTTAGTCAGCTGTCACGGGCTGCTTCCTGGGGGTGGAGGCCTGTTCGAGGACCGGGCCACAAGGACACTAAAAAGCCCCGAAATCATCTCAAGATAACCTTAAGTTAACTCCGGCAGCCACTGTTCTTAACTCTAGCGGCAACTGTTCTTAACTCTAGCAGCCACTGTTGTTAACTCTGGCAGCAAATGTTCTTCACTCTGGCGGCCACTGTTCTTCACTCAGGCGTCTACTATTCTTAACTCTGGCGGCCACTTTTCTTAACTCTGACAGTTACTGTTCTTTACTCTGGAGGCAACTGTTCTTAACCTTGGCGGTTCTGTTCTTAACTCTAGCGGCAACTGTTCTGAACTCCGGCAGCCACTGTTCTTTCCTCTGGCGTCCACTGTTCTTAACTCTGGCAGCCACTGTTCTTTCCTCTGGCGGCCACTGTTCTTAACTCTGGTGGCCACTGTTCTTAACTCTGGCGACAACTGTTCATTTCTCTGGCGGCAACTGTTCTTAACTCTGGCGGCCACTGTTCTTAACTCCGGCAGCCACTGTTCTTTACTCGGGCGACCACTGTTCTTGACTCTGGCAGCCACTGTTCTTAACTCTGGCGGCCACTGTTCCTAACTCTGGCAGCCACAGTTCCTAAATCTGGCGGCCACTGTTCTTAACTCTGGCAGCCACTGTTTTTAATTCTGGCGGCCACTGTTCATACCTCTGGCAGCCACTGTTCTTAACTCTGGTGGCCACTGTTCTTAACTCTGGCAGCCACTGTTTTTAACTCTGGCAGCCACTTTTCTTTACTCTGGCGGCCACTGTTCCTAATTCTAGCGGCCACTGTTCTTAACTCTGGCAGCCACTGTTCTTAACTCTGGCGGCCACTGTTCTTAACTATGGCGGCCACTGTTCTTAACTCTGGCGACAACTGTTCCAGACCCTAGTGGCCACTGTTCTTAACTCTGGCGGCAACTGTTCTTAACTCTGGTGGCCACTGTTCTTAACTCTGGTGGCCACTGTTCTTAACTCTGGCAACTACTCCTCTTAACTCTGGCCGCCACTGTTCTTAACTCCGGCGGCAACTGTTCTTAACTCTGGTGGCAACTGTTCTTAACTCTGGCGGCCACTGTTCTTAACTCTGGCAGCCACTGTTCTTAACTCCGGCCGTCACTGTTCTTAACTCTGGCGGCAACTGTTCCTGACCCTAGTGGCCAATGTTCTTAACTCTGGCGGCAACTGTTCTTAACTCTGGTGGCCACTGTTCTTAACTCTGGCAACCACTGTTCTTAACTCTGGCCGCCACTGTTCTTAACTCTGGCGGCAACTGTTCCTGACCCTAGTGGCCACTGTTCTTAACTCTGGTGGCAACTGTTCTTAACTCTGGTGGCCACTGTTCTTAACTCTGGCAACCACTGTTCTTAACTCTGGCCGCCACTGTTCTTAACTCTGGTGGCAACTGTTCTTAACTCTGGTGGCAACTGTTCTTAACTCTGGTGGCAACTGTTGTTAACTCTGGCGGCAACTGTTCTTAACTCTGGTGGCAACTGTTGTTAACTCTGGCGGCAACTGTTCTTAACTCTGGTGGCAACTGTTCTTAACTCTGGCGGCAACTGTTCTTAACTCTGGTGGCAACTGTTCTTAACTCTGGCGGCAACTGTACTTAACTCTGGCGGCAACTGTTCTTAACTCTGGCGGCAACTGTTCTTAACTATGGCATCAACTGTTCTTAACTCTGGCAGCCACTGTTTTTAACTCTGGCGGTAACTGCTCTTATCGCTGGCGGCAACTGTTCTTAACTCTGGCAGCCACTGATCTTAACTCTGGCTGCTACTGTTCTTAACTCCGGCAGCCACTGTTCTTTACTCTGGCGGCCACTGTTCTTAACTCTAGTAGCCACTGTTCTTAACTCTGGCATTCACTTTACTTAAATCTGGCGCTACTGTTCTTAACTCTGGTGGCCACTGTTCTTAACTCTGGCGACAACTGTTCATAACTCTGGCGGCAACTGTTCTTATCTCTGGCGGCCACTGTTCTTAACTCCGGCAGCCACTGTTCTTTACTCGGGCGACCACTGTTCTTGACTCTGGCAGCCACTGTTCTTAACTCTGGCGGCCACTGTTCCTAACTCTGGCAGCCACAGTTCCTAAATCTGGCCGCCACTGTTCTTAACTCTGGCGGCAACTGTTCTTAACTCTGGTGGCAACTGTTCTTAACTCTGGCGGCCACTGTTCTTAACTCTGGCGGCCACTGTTCTTAACTCTGGCCGCCACTGTTCTTAACTCTGGCGGCAACTGTTCCTGACCCTAGTGGCCACTGTTCTTAACTCTGGCGGCAACTGTTCTTAACTCTGGTGGCCACTGTTCTTAACTCTGGCAACCACTGTTCTTAACTCTGGCCGCCACTGTTCTTAACTCTGGCGGCAACTGTTCCTGACCCAAGTGGCCACTGTTCTTAACTCTGGCCGCCACTGTTCTTAACTCTGGCAACCACTGTTCTTAACTCTGGCCGCCACTGTTCTTAACTCTGTCGGCAACTGTTCTTAAGTCTGGTGGCAACTGTTCTTAACGCTGGTGGCAACTGTTCTTAACTATGGTGGCCACTGTTCTTAACTCTGGCCGCCACTGTTCTTAACTCTGGCGGCAACTGTTCCTGACCCTAGTGGCAACTGTTCTTAACTCTGGTGGCCACTGTTCTTAACTCTGGCAACCACTGTTCTTAACTCTGGCCGCCACTGTTCTTAACTCTGGCGGCAACTGTTCTTAACTCTGGTGGCAACTGTTCTTAACTCTGGCGGCAACTGTTCTTAACTCTGGTGGCAACTGTTCTTAACTCTGGCGGCAACTGTTCTTAACTCTGGGGGCAACTGTTCTTAACTATGGCGGCAACTGTTCTTAACTCTGGTGGCAACTGTTCTTAACTCTGGTGGCAACTGTTCTTAACTCTGGTGGCAACTGTTCTTAACTCTGGCGGCAACTGTACTTAACTCTGGCGGCAACTGTTCTTAACTCTGGCGGCAACTGTTCTTAACTCTGGTGGCAACTGTTCTTAACTCTGGTAGCAACTGTTCTTAACTCTGGCGGCAACTGTACTTAACTCTGGCGGCCATTGTTCTTAACTCTGGCGGCAACTGTTCTTAACTCTGGCGGCAACTATTCCTAACTCTGGCGGCAACTGTTCTTAACTCTGGTGGCAACTGTTCCTAACTCTGGTGGCAACTGTTCTTAACTCTGGCGGCAACTGTTCTTAACTCTGGTGGCAACTGTTCTTAACTCTGGTGGCAACTGTTCTTATCTCTGGTGGCCACTGTTCTTAACTCTGGCAACCACTGTTCTTAACTCTGGCCGCCACTGTTCTTAACTCTGGTGGCAACTGTTCTTAACTCTGGTGGCAACTGTTCTTAACTCTGGTGGCAACTGTTGTTAACTCTGGCGGCAACTGTTCTTAACTCTGGTGGCAACTGTTCTTAACTCTGGCGGCAACTGTTCTTAACTCTGGTGGCAACTGTTCTTAACTCTGGCGGCAACTGTTCTTAACTCTGGTGGCAACTGTTCTTAACTCTGGCGGCAACTGTACTTAACTCTGGCGGCAACTGTTCTTAACTCTGGCGGCAACTGTTCTTAACTCTGGCATCAACTGTTCTTAACTCTGGCAGCCACTGTTTTTAACTCTGGCGGTAACTGCTCTTATCGCTGGCGGCAACTGTTCTTAACTCTGGCAGCCACTGATCTTAACTCTGGCTGCTACTGTTCTTAACTCCGGCAGCCACTGTTCTTTACTCTGGCGGCCACTGTTCTTAACTCTAGTAGCCACTGTTCTTAACTCTGGCATTCACTTTTCTTAAATCTGGCGCTACTGTTCTTAACTCTGGTGGCCACTGTTCTT
This sequence comes from Procambarus clarkii, assembly GCF_040958095.1. Lineage (NCBI taxonomy): Eukaryota > Metazoa > Arthropoda > Malacostraca > Decapoda > Cambaridae > Procambarus > Procambarus clarkii. The sequence continues at coordinate 60,426,391 of NC_091154.1, forward strand.
AACTCTGGCGACAACTGTTCATAACTCTGGCGGCAACTGTTCTTAACTCTGGCGGCCACTGTTCTTAACTCCGGCAGCCACTGTTCTTTACTCGGGCGACCACTGTTCTTGACTCTGGCAGCCACTGTTCTTAACTCTGGCGGCCACTGTTCCTAACTCTGGCAGCCACAGTTCCTAAATCTGGCGGCCACTGTTCTTAACACTGGCAGCCACTGTTTTTAATTCTGGCGGCCACTGTTCATACCTCTGGCAGCCACTGTTCTTAACTCTGGTGGCCACTGTTCTTAACTCTGGCAGCCACTGTTTTTAACTCTGGCAGCCACTTTTCTTAACTCTGGCGGCCACTGTTCCTAATTCTAGCGGCCACTGTTCTTAACTCTGGCAGCCACTGTTCTTAACTCTGGCGGCCACTGTTCTTAACTATGGCGGCCACTGTTCTTAACTCTGGCGACAACTGTTCCAGACCCTAGTGGCCACTGTTCTTAACTCTGGCGGCAACTGTTCTTAACTCTGGTGGCCACTGTTCTTAACTCTGGTGGCCACTGTTCTTAACTCTGGCAACTACTCCTCTTAACTCTGGCCGCCACTGTTCTTAACTCCGGCGGCAACTGTTCTTAACTCTGGTGGCAACTGTTCTTAACTCTGGCGGCCACTGTTCTTAACTCTGGCAGCCACTGTTCTTAACTCCGGCCGTCACTGTTCTTAACTCTGGCGGCAACTGTTCCTGACCCTAGTGGCCAATGTTCTTAACTCTGGCGGCAACTGTTCTTAACTCTGGTGGCCACTGTTCTTAACTCTGGCAACCACTGTTCTTAACCCTGGCCGCCACTGTTCTTAACTCTGGCGGCAACTGTTCCTGACCCTAGTGGCCACTGTTCTTAACTCTGGTGGCAACTGTTCTTAACTCTGGTGGCCACTGTTCTTAACTCTGGCAACCACTGTTCTTAACTCTGGCCGCCACTGTTCTTAACTCTGGTGGCAACTGTTCTTAACTCTGGTGGGAACTGTTCTTAACTCTGGTGGCAACTGTTGTTAACTCTGGCGGCAACTGTTCTTAACTCTGGTGGCAACTGTTGTTAACTCTGGCGGCAACTGTTCTTAACTCTGGTGGCAACTGTTCTTAACTCTGGCGGCAACTGTTCTTAACTCTGGCGGCAACTGTTCTTAACTCTGGCGGCAACTGTTCTTAACTCTGGCATCAACTGTTCTTAACTCTGGCAGCCACTGTTTTTAACTCTGGCGGTAACTGCTCTTATCGCTGGCGGCAACTGTTCTTAACTCTGGCAGCCACTGATCTTAACTCTGGCTGCTACTGTTCTTAACTCCGGCAGCCACTGTTCTTTACTCTGGCGGCCACTGTTCTTAACTCTAGTAGGCACTGTTCTTAACTCTGGCATTCACTTTTCTTAAATCTGGCGCTACTGTTCTTAACTCTGGTGGCCACTGTTCTTAACTCTGGCGACAACTGTTCATAACTCTGGCGGCAACTGTTCTTAACTCTGGCGGCCACTGTTCTTAACTCCGGCAGCCACTGTTCTTTACTCGGGCGACCACTGTTCTTGACTCTGGCAGCCACTGTTCTTAACTCTGGCGGCCACTGTTCCTAACTCTGGCAGCCACAGTTCCTAAATCTGGCCGCCACTGTTCTTAACTCTGGCGGCAACTGTTCTTAACTCTGGCGGCCACTGTTCTTAACTCCGGCAGCCACTGTTCTTTACTCGGGCGACCACTGTTCTTGACTCTGGCAGCCACTGTTCTTAACTCTGGCGGCCACTGTTCCTAACTCTGGCAGCCACAGTTCCTAAATCTGGCCGCCACTGTTCTTAACTCTGGCGGCAACTGTTCTTAACTCTGGTGGCAACTGTTCTTAACTCTGGCGGCCACTGTTCTTAACTCTGGCGGCCACTGTTCTTAACTCTGGCCGCCACTGTTCTTAACTCTGGCGGCAACTGTTCCTGACCCTAGTGGCCACTGTTCTTAACTCTGGCGGCAACTGTTCTTAACTCTGGTGGCCACTGTTCTTAACTCTGGCAACCACTGTTCTTAACTCTGGCCGCCACTGTTCTTAACTCTGGCGGCAACTGTTCCTGACCCAAGTGGCCACTGTTCTTAACTCTGGCCACCACTGTTCTTAACTCTGGCAACCACTGTTCTTATCTCTGGCCGCCACTGTTCTTAACTCTGTCGGCAACTGTTCTTAAGTCTGGTGGCAACTGTTCTTAACGCTGGTGGCAACTGTTCTTAACTATGGTGGCCACTGTTCTTAACTCTGGCCGCCACTGTTCTTAACTCTGGCGGCAACTGTTCCTGACCCTAGTGGCAACTGTTCTTAACTCTGGTGGCCACTGTTCTTAACTCTGGCAACCACTGTTCTTAACTCTGGCCGCCACTGTTCTTAACTCTGGCGGCAACTGTTCTTAACTCTGGTGGCAACTGTTCTTAACTCTGGCGGCAACTGTTCTTAACTCTGGTGGCAACTGTTCTTAACTCTGGCGGCAACTGTTCTTAACTCTGGGGGCAACTGTTCTTAACAGTGGCGGCAACTGTTCTTAACTCTGGTGGCAACTGTTCTTAACTCTGGCGGCAACTGTTCTTAACTCTGGTGGCAACTGTTCTTAACTCTGGCGGCAACTGTACTTAACTCTGGCGGCAACTGTTCTTAACTCTGGCGGCAACTGTTCTTAACTCTGGTGGCAACTGTTCTTAACTCTGGTGGCAACTATTCTTAACTCTGGCGGCAACTGTACTTAACTCTGGCGGCCATTGTTCTTAACTCTGGCGGCCACTGTTCTTAACTCTGGCGGCCACTGTTCTTAACTCTGGCCGCCACTGTTCTTAACTCTGGCGGCAACTGTTCCTGACCCTAGTGGCCACTGTTCTTAACTCTGGCGGCAACTGTTCTTAACTCTGGTGGCCACTGTTCTTAACTCTGGCAACCACTGTTCTTAACTCTGGCCGCCACTGTTCTTAACTCTGGCGGCAACTGTTCCTGACCCAAGTGGCCACTGTTCTTAACTCTGGCCACCACTGTTCTTAACTCTGGCAACCACTGTTCTTATCTCTGGCCGCCACTGTTCTTAACTCTGTCGGCAACTGTTCTTAAGTCTGGTGGCAACTGTTCTTAACGCTGGTGGCAACTGTTCTTAACTATGGTGGCCACTGTTCTTAACTCTGGCCGCCACTGTTCTTAACTCTGGCGGCAACTGTTCCTGACCCTAGTGGCAACTGTTCTTAACTCTGGTGGCCACTGTTCTTAACTCTGGCAACCACTGTTCTTAACTCTGGCCGCCACTGTTCTTAACTCTGGCGGCAACTGTTCTTAACTCTGGTGGCAACTGTTCTTAACTCTGGCGGCAACTGTTCTTAACTCTGGTGGCAACTGTTCTTAACTCTGGCGGCAACTGTTCTTAACTCTGGGGGCAACTGTTCTTAACAGTGGCGGCAACTGTTCTTAACTCTGGTGGCAACTGTTCTTAACTCTGGCGGCAACTGTTCTTAACTCTGGTGGCAACTGTTCTTAACTCTGGCGGCAACTGTACTTAACTCTGGCGGCAACTGTTCTTAACTCTGGCGGCAACTGTTCTTAACTCTGGTGGCAACTGTTCTTAACTCTGGTGGCAACTATTCTTAACTCTGGCGGCAACTGTACTTAACTCTGGCGGCCATTGTTCTTAACTCTGGCGGCAACTGTTCTTAACTCTGGCGGCAACTATTCCTAGCTCTGGCGGCAACTGTTCTTAACTCTGGTGGCAACTGTTCCTAACTCTGGTGGCAACTGTTCTTAACTCTGGCGGCAACTGTTCTTAACTCTGGTGGCAACTGTTCTTAACTCTGGCGGCAACTGTTCTTAACTCGGGTGGCAACTGTTCTTAACTCTGGTGGCAACTGTTCTTAACTCTGGCGGCCACTGTTCTTAACTCTGGCGGCAACTGTTCCTAACTCGTAGGGGCCTCGTAGCCTGGTGGACAGCGCGCAGGACTCGTAATTCTGTGGCGCGGGTTCGATTCCCGCACGAGGCAGAAACAAATGGGCAAAGTTTCTTTCACCCTGAATGCCCCTGTTACCTAGCAGTAAATAGGTACCTGGGTGTTAGTCAGCTGTCACGGGCTGCTTCCTGGGGGTGGTGGCCTGTTCGAGGACCGGGCCACAAGGACACTAAAAAGCCACGAAATCATCTCAAGATAACCTTAAGTTAACTCTGGCAGCCAGTGTTCTTAACTATAGCAGTCACTGTTCTTAACTCTGGCGGAAACTGTTCCTAAATCTGGCGGCCACTGTTCTTAATTCTGGCAACCACTGTTCTTAACTCTGGCCGCCACTGTTCTTAACTCTAGCGGCAACTGTTCTTAACTCTGGCAGCCACTGTTGTTAACTCTGGCGGCAAATGTTCTTCACTCTGGCGGCCACTGTTCTTCACTCTGGCGTCTACTATTCTTAACTCTGGCGGCCACTTTTCTTAACTCTGACAGTTACTGTTCTTTACTCTGGAGGCAACTGTTCTTAACCTTGGCGGCTCTGTTCTTAACTCTAGCGGCAACTGTTCTGAACTCCGGCAGCCACTGTTCTTTCCTCTGGCGTCCACTGTTCTTAACTCTGGCAGCCACTGTTCTTTCCTCTGGCGGCCACTGTTCTTAACTCTGGCAGCCACTGTTCTTAACTCTGGCGGCAACTGTTCTGAACTCTGGTGGCAACTGTTCTTAACTCTGGCAGCAACTGTTCTTAGCTCTGGCAGCCACTGTTCTTAACTGGGGCGGCCACTGATCTTAACTCTGGCTGCTACTGTTCTTAACTCTGGCAGCCACTGTTCTTAGCTCTGGCGGCCACTGTTCTTAACTCTGGCGGCAACTGTTCTGAACTCTGGCGGTAACTGTTCTTAGCTCTGGCAGCCACTGAACTTAACCCTGGCGGCCACTGTTCTTAACTCTTGCGGACACTGTTCTTAAATCTGGCGGCCACTGTTCTTAACTCTGGCGGCCACTGTTCTTAACTCTGACGGCAACTGTTCTTAACTCTGGCAGCCACTGTTCTTAACTCCGGCAGCCACTATTCTTTGCTCTGGCGTCCACTGTTCCTAACTCTGGCAGCCACTGTTCTTAACTCTAGCAGCCACTGTTATTAACTCTGGCGGCCACTGTTTTTAACTCTGGCGGCTACTGTTCTTAACTCTGACGGCCACTGTTCTTAACTCTGGCGGCCACTGTTCTAACTCTGGCGGCAACTGTTCTTAACTCTGGCAGCCACTGTTCTTAACTCCGGCAGCCACTATTCTTTGCTCTGGCGTCCACTGTTCCTAACTCTGGCAGCCACTGTTCTTAACTCTGGCGGCCACTGTTCTTAACTCTGGCCGCCACTGTTCTTAACTCTGGCGACAACTGTTCCAGACCCTAGTGGCCACTGTTCTTAACTCTGGCGGCAACTGTTCTTAACTCTGGTGGCCACTGTTCTTAACTCTGGTGGCCACTGTTCTTAACTCTGGCAACTACTCCTCTTAACTCTGGCCGCCACTGTTCTTAACTCCGGCGGCAACTGTTCTTAACTCTGGTGGCAACTGTTCTTAACTCTGGCGGTCACTGTTCTTAACTCTGGCAGCCACTGTTCTTAACTCCGGCCGTCACTGTTCTTAACTCTGGCGGCAACTGTTCCTGACCCTAGTGGCCAATGTTCTTAACTCTGGCGGCAACTGTTCTTAACTCTGGTGGCCACTGTTCTTAACTCTGGCAACCACTGTTCTTAACTCTGGCCGCCACTGTTCTTAACTCTGGCGGCAACTGTTCCTGACCCTAGTGGCCACTGTTCTTAACTCTGGTGGCAACTGTTCTTAACTCTGGTGGCCACTGTTCTTAACCCTGGCAACCACTGTTCTTAACTCTGGCCGCCACTGTTCTTAACTCTGGTGGCAACTGTTCTTAACTCTGGTGGCAACTGTTCTTAACTCTGGTGGCAACTGTTGTTAACTCTGGCGGCAACTGTTCTTAACTCTGGTGGCAACTGTTCTTAACTCTGGCGGCAACTGTTCTTAACTCTGGTGGCAACTGTTCTTAACTCTGGCGGCAACTGTTCTTAACTCTGGTGGCAACTGTTCTTAACTCTGGCGGCAACTGTACTTAACTCTGGCGGCAACTGTTCTTAACTCTGGCGGCAACTGTTCTTAACTCTGGCATCAACTGTTCTTAACTCTGGCAGCCACTGTTTTTAACTCTGGCGGTAACTGCTCTTATCGCTGGCGGCAACTGTTCTTAACTCTGGCAGCCACTGATCTTAACTCTGGCTGCTACTGGTCTTAACTCCGGCAGCCACTGTTCTTTACTCTGGCGGCCACTGTTCTTAACTCTAGTAGCCACTGTTCTTAACTCTGGCATTCACTTTTCTTAAATCTGGCGCTACTGTTCTTAACTCTGGTGGCCACTGTTCTTAACTCTGGCGACAACTGTTCATAACTCTGGCGGCAACTGTTCTTAACTCTGGCGGCCACTGTTCTTAACTCCGGCAGCCACTGTTCTTTACTCGGACGACCACTGTTCTTGACTCTGGCAGCCACTGTTCTTAACTCTGGCGGCAACTGTTCCTGACCCTAGTGGCCACTGTTCTTAACTCTGGCGGCAACTGTTCTTAACTCTGGTGGCCACTGTTCTTAACTCTGGCAACCACTGTTCTTAACTCTAGCAGCCACTGTTGTTAACTCTGGCAGCAAATGTTCTTCACTCTGGCGGCCACTGTTCTTCACTCTGGCGTCTACTATTCTTAACTCTGGCGGCCACTTTTCTTAACTCTGACAGTTACTGTTCTTTACTCTGGAGGCAACTGTTCTTAACCTTGGCGGTTCTGTTCTTAACTCTAGCGGCAACTGTTCTGAACTCCGGCAGCCACTGTTCTTTCCTCTGGCGTCCACTGTTCTTAACTCTGGCAGCCACTGTTCTTTCCTCTGGCGGCCACTGTTCTTAACTCTGGTGGCCACTGTTCTTAAGTCTGGCGACAACTGTTCATTACTCTGGCGGCAACTGTTCTTAACTCTGGCGGCCACTGTTCTTAACTCCGGCAGCCACTGTTCTTTACTCGGGCGACCACTGTTCTTGACTCTGGCAGCCACTGTTCTTAACTCTGGCGGCTACTGTTCCTAACTCTGGCAGCCACAGTTCCTAAATCTGGCGGCCACTGTTCTTAACTCTGGCAGCCACTGTTTTTAATTCTGGCGGCCACTGTTCATACCTCTGGCAGCCACTGTTCTTAACTCTGGTGGCCACTGTTCTTAACTCTGGCAGCCACTGTTTTTAACTCTGGCAGCCACTTTTCTTAACTCTGGCGGCCACTGTTCCTAATTCAAGCGGCCACTGTTCTTAACTCTGGCAGCCACTGTTCTTAACTCTGGCGGCCACTGTTCTTAACTATGGCGGCCACTGTTCTTAACTCTGGCGACAACTGTTCCAGACCCTAGTGGCCACTGTTCTTAACTCTGGCGGCAACTGTTCTTAACTCTGGTGGCCACTGTTCTTAACTCTGGTGGCCACTGTTCTTAACTCTGGCAACTACTCCTCTTAACTCTGGCCGCCACTGTTCTTAACTCCGGCGGCAACTGTTCTTAACTCTGGTGGCAACTGTTCTTAACTCTGGCGGCCACTGTTCTTAACTCTGGCAGCCACTGTTCTTAACTCTGGCGGCCACTGTTCTTAACTATGGCGGCCACTGTTCTTAACTCTGGCGACAACTGTTCCAGACCCTAGTGGCCAATGTTCTTAACTCTGGCGGCAACTGTTCTTAACTCTGGTGGCCACTGTTCTTAACTCTGGCAACCACTGTTCTTAACTCTGGCCGCCACTGTTCTTAACTCTGGCGGTAACTGTTCCTGACCCTAGTGGCCACTGTTCTTAACTCTGGTGGCAACTGTTCTTAACTCTGGTGGCCACTGTTCTTAACTCTGGCAACCACTGTTCTTAACTCTGGCCGCCACTGTTCTTAACTCTGGTGGCAACTGTTCTTAACTCTGGTGGCAACTGTTCTTAACTCTGGTGGCAACTGTTGTTAACTCTGGCGGCAACTGTTCTTAACTCTGGTGGCAACTGTTGTTAACTCTGGCGGCAACTGTTCTTAACTCTGGTGGCAACTGTTCTTAACTCTGGCGGCAACTGTTCTTAACTCTGGTGGCAACTGTTCTTAACTCTGGCGGCAACTGTACTTAACTCTGGCGGCAACTGTTCTTAACTCTGGCGGCAACTGTTCTTAACTATGGCATCAACTGTTCTTAACTCTGGCAGCCACTGTTTTTAACTCTGGCGGTAACTGCTCTTATCGCTGGCGGCAACTGTTCTTAACTCTGGCAGCCACTGATCTTAACTCTGGCTGCTACTGTTCTTAACTCCGGCAGCCACTGTTCTTTACTCTGGCGGCCACTGTTCTTAACTCTAGTAGCCACTGTTCTTAACTCTGGCATTCACTTTACTTAAATCTGGCGCTACTGTTCTTAACTCTGGTGGCCACTGTTCTTAACTCTGGCGACAACTGTTCATAACTCTGGCGACAACTGTTCTTAACTCTGGCGGCCACTGTTCTTAACTCCGGCAGCCACTGTTCTTTACTCGGGCGACCACTGTTCTTGACTCTGGCAGCCACTGTTCTTAACTCTGGCGGCCACTGTTCCTAACTCTGGCAGCCACAGTTCCTAAATCTGGCCGCCACTGTTCTTAACTCTGGCGGCAACTGTTCTTAACTCTGGTGGCAACTGTTCTTAACTCTGGCGGCCACTGTTCTTAACTCTGGCGGCCACTGTTCTTAACTCTGGCCGCCACTGTTCTTAACTCTGGCGGCAACTGTTCCTGACCCTAGTGGCTACTGTTCTTAACTCTGGCGGCAACTGTTCTTAACTCTGGTGGCCACTGTTCTTAACTCTGGCAACCACTGTTCTTAACTCTGGCCGTCACTGATCTTAACTCTGGCGGCAACTGTTCCTGACCCAAGTGGCCACAGTTCTTAACTCTGGCCGCCACTGTTCTTAACTCTGGCAACCACTGTTCTTAACTCTGGCCGCCACTGTTCTTAACTCTGTCGGCAACTGTTCTTAAGTCTGGTGGCAACTGTTCTTAACGCTGGTGGCAACTGTTCTTAACTATGGTGGCCACTGTTCTTAACTCTGGCCGCCACTGTTCTTAACTCTGGCGGCAACTGTTCCTGACCCTAGTGGCAACTGTTCTTAACTCTGGTGGCTACTGTTCTTAACTCTGGCAACCACTGTTCTTAACTCTGGCCGCCACTGTTCTTAACTCTGGCGGCAACTGTTCTTAACTCTGGTGGCAACTGTTCTTAACTCTGGCGGCAACTGTACTTAACTCTGGCGGCAACTGTTCTTAACTCTGGCGGCAACTGTTCTTAACTCTGGTGGCAACTGTTCTTAACTCTGGTGGCAACTGTTCTTAACTCTGGCGGCAACTGTACTTAACTCTGGCGGCCATTGTTCTTAACTCTGGCGGCAACTGTTCTTAACTCTGGCGGCAACTATTCCTAACTCTGGCGGCAACTGTTCTTAACTCTGGTGGCAACTGTTCCTAACTCTGGTGGCAACTGTTCTTAACTCTGGCGGCAACTGTTCTTAACTCTGGTGGCAACTGTTCTTAACTCTGGCGGCAACTGTTCTTAACTCGGGTGGCAACTGTTCTTAACTCTGGTGGCAACTGTTCTTAACTCTGGTGGCAACTGTTCCTAACTCTGGTGGCAACTGTTCTTAACTCTGGCGGCAACTGTTCTTAACTCTGGTGGCAACTGTTCTTAACTCTGGCGGCAACTGTTCTTAACTCGGGTGGCAACTGTTCTTAACTCTGGTGGCAACTGTTCTTAACTCTGGCGGCCATTGTTCTTAACTCTGGCGGCAACTGTTCCTAACTCGTAGGGGCCTCGTAGCCTGGTGGACAGCGCGCAGGACTCGTAATTCTGTGGCGCGGGTTCGATTCCCGCACGAGGCAGAAACAAATGGGCAAAGTTTCTTTCACCCTGAATACCCCTGTTACCTAGCAGTAAATAGGTACCTGGGTGTTAGTCAGCTGTCACGGGCTGCTTCCTGGGGGTGGAGGCCTGTTCGAGGACTGGGCCATAAGGACACTAAAAAGCCCCGAAATCATCTCAAGATAACCTTAAGTTAACTCCGGCAGCCACTGTTCTTAACTCTAGCGGCAACTGTTCTTAACTCTAGCAGCCACTGTTGTTAACTCTGGCAGCAAATGTTCTTCACTCTGGCGGCCACTGTTCTTCACTCTGGCGTCTACTATTCTTAACTCTGGCGGCCACTTTTCTTAACTCTGACAGTTACTGTTCTTTACTCTGGAGGCAACTGTTCTTAACCTTGGCGGTTCTGTTCTTAACTCTAGCGGCAACTGTTCTGAACTCCGGCAGCCACTGTTCTTTCCTCTGGCGTCCACTGTTCTTAACTCTGGCAGCCACTGTTCTTTCCTCTGGCGGCCACTGTTCTTAACTCTGGTGGCCACTGTTCTTAACTCTGGCGACAACTGTTCATTTCTCTGGCGGCAACTGTTCTTAACTCTGGCGGCCACTGTTCTTAACTCCGGCAGCCACTGTTCTTTACTCGGGCGACCACTGTTCTTAACTCTGGCAGCCACTGTTCTTAACTCTGGCGGCCACTGTTCCTAACTCTGGCAGCCACAGTTCCTAAATCTGGCGGCCACTGTTCTTAACTCTGGCAGCCACTGTTTTTAATTCTGGCGGCCACTGTTCATACCTCTGGCAGCCACTGTTCTTAACTCTGGTGGCCACTGTTCTTAACTCTGGCAGCCACTGTTTTTAACTCTGGCGGCCACTGTTCTTAACTATGGCGGCCACTGTTCTTAACTCTGGCGACAACTGTTCCAGACCCTAGTGGCCACTGTTCTTAACTCTGGCGGCAACTGTTCTTAACTCTGGTGGCCACTGTTCTTAACTCTGGTGGCCACTGTTCTTAACTCTGGCAACTACTCCTCTTAACTCTGGCCGCCACTGTTCTTAACTCCGGCGGCAACTGTTCTTAACTCTGGTGGCAACTGTTCTTAACTCTGGCGGCCACTGTTCTTAACTCTGGCAGCCACTGTTCTTAACTCCGGCCGTCACTGTTCTTAACTCTGGCGGCAACTGTTCCTGACCCTAGTGGCCAATGTTCTTAACTCTGGCGGCAACTGTTCTTAACTCTGGTGGCCACTGTTCTTAACTCTGGCAACCACTGTTCTTAACTCTGGCCGCCACTGTTCTTAACTCTGGCGGCAACTGTTCCTGACCCTAGTGGCCACTGTTCTTAACTCTGGTGGCAACTGTTCTTAACTCTGGTGGCCACTGTTCTTAACTCTGGCAACCACTGTTCTTAACTCTGGCCGCCACTGTTCTTAACTCTGGTGGCAACTGTTCTTAACTCTGGTGGCAACTGTTCTTAACTCTGGTGGCAACTGTTGTTAACTCTGGCGGCAACTGTTCTTAACTCTGGTGGCAACTGTTGTTAACTCTGGCGGCAACTGTTCTTAACTCTGGTGGCAACTGTTCTTAACTCTGGCGGCAACTGTTCTTAACTCTGGTGGCAACTGTTCTTAACTCTGGCGGCAACTGTACTTAACTCTGGCGGCAACTGTTCTTAACTCTGGCGGCAACTGTTCTTAACTATGGCATCAACTGTTCTTAACTCTGGCAGCCACTGTTTTTAACTCTGGCGGTAACTGCTCTTATCGCTGGCGGCAACTGTTCTTAACTCTGGCAGCCACTGATCTTAACTCTGGCTGCTACTGTTCTTAACTCCGGCAGCCACTGTTCTTTACTCTGGCGGCCACTGTTCTTAACTCTAGTAGCCACTGTTCTTAACTCTGGCATTCACTTTACTTAAATCTGGCGCTACTGTTCTTAACTCTGGTGGCCACTGTTCTTAACTCTGGCGACAACTGTTCATAACTCTGGCGGCAACTGTTCTTAACTCTGGCGGTCACTGTTCTTAACTCCGGCAGCCACTGTTCTTTACTCGGGCGACCACTGTTCTTGACTCTGGCAGCCACTGTTCTTAACTCTGGCGGCCACTGTTCCTAACTCTGGCAGCCACAGTTCCTAAATCTGGCCGCCACTGTTCTTAACTCTGGCGGCAACTGTTCTTAACTCTGGTGGCAACTGTTCTTAACTCTGGCGGCCACTGTTCTTAACTCTGGCAACCACTGTTCTTAACTCTGGCCGCCACTGTTCTTAACTCTGGCGGCAACTGTTCCTGACCCTAGTGGCCACTGTTCTTAACTCTGGTGGCAACTGTTCTTAACTCTGGTGGCCACTGTTCTTAACTCTGGCAACCACTGTTCTTAACTCTGGCCGCCACTGTTCTTAACTCTGGTGGCAACTGTTCTTAACTCTGGTGGCAACTGTTCTTAACTCTGGTGGCAACTGTTGTTAACTCTGGCGGCAACTGTTCTTAACTCTGGTGGCAACTGTTGTTAACTCTGGCGGCAACTGTTCTTAACTCTGGTGGCAACTGTTCTTAACTCTGGCGGCAACTGTTCTTAACTCTGGTGGCAACTGTTCTTAACTCTGGCGGCAACTGTACTTAACTCTGGCGGCAACTGTTCTTAACTCTGGCGGCAACTGTTCTTAACTATGGCATCAACTGTTCTTAACTCTGGCAGCCACTGTTTTTAACTCTGGCGGTAACTGCTCTTATCGCTGGCGGCAACTGTTCTTAACTCTGGCAGCCACTGATCTTAACTCTGGCTGCTACTGTTCTTAACTCCGGCAGCCACTGTTCTTTACTCTGGCGGCCACTGTTCTTAACTCTAGTAGCCACTGTTCTTAACTCTGGCATTCACTTTACTTAAATCTGGCGCTACTGTTCTTAACTCTGGTGGCCACTGTTCTTAACTCTGGCGACAACTGTTCATAACTCTGGCGGCAACTGTTCTTAACTCTGGCGGCCACTGTTCTTAACTCCGGCAGCCACTGTTCTTTACTCGGGCGACCACTGTTCTTGACTCTGGCAGCCACTGTTCTTAACTCTGGCGGCCACTGTTCCTAACTCTGGCAGCCACAGTTCCTAAATCTGGCCGCCACTGTTCTTAACTCTGGCGGCAACTGTTCTTAACTCTGGTGGCAACTGTTCTTAACTCTGGCGGCCACTGTTCTTAACTCTGGCGGCCACTGTTCTTAACTCTGGCCGCCACTGTTCTTAACTCTGGCGGCAACTGTTCCTGACCCTAGTGGCCACTGTTCTTAACTCTGGCGGCAACTGTTCTTAACTCTGGTGGCCACTGTTCTTAACTCTGGCAACCACTGTTCTTAACTCTGGCCGCCACTGTTCTTAACTCTGGCGGCAACTGTTCCTGACCCAAGTGGCCACTGTTCTTAACTCTGGCCGCCACTGTTCTTAACTCTGGCAACCACTGTTCTTAACTCTGGCCGCCACTGTTCTTAACTCTGTCGGCAACTGTTCTTAAGTCTGGTGGCAACTGTTCTTAACGCTGGTGGCAACTGTTCTTAACTATGGTGGCCACTGTTCTTAACTCTGGCCGCCACTGTTCTTAACTCTGGCGGCAACTGTTCCTGACCCTAGTGGCAACTGTTCTTAACTCTGGTGGCCACTGTTCTTAACTCTGGCAACCACTGTTCTTAACTCTGGCCGCCACTGTTCTTAACTCTGGCGGCAACTGTTCTTAACTCTGGTGGCAACTGTTCTTAACTCTGGCGGCAACTGTTCTTAACTCTGGTGGCAACTGTTCTTAACTCTGGCGGCAACTGTTCTTAACTCTGGGGGCAACTGTTCTTAACTATGGCGGCAACTGTTCTTAACTCTGGTGGCAACTGTTCTTAACTCTGGTGGCAACTGTTCTTAACTCTGGTGGCAACTGTTCTTAACTCTGGCGGCAACTGTACTTAACTCTGGCGGCAACTGTTCTTAACTCTGGCGGCAACTGTTCTTAACTCTGGTGGCAACTGTTCTTAACTCTGGTGGCAACTGTTCTTAACTCTGGCGGCAACTGTACTTAACTCTGGCGGCCATTGTTCTTAACTCTGGCGGCAACTGTTCTTAACTCTGGCGGCAACTATTCCTAACTCTGGCGGCAACTGTTCTTAACTCTGGTGGCAACTGTTCCTAACTCTGGTGGCAACTGTTCTTAACTCTGGCGGCAACTGTTCTTAACTCTGGTGGCAACTGTTCTTAACTCTGGTGGCAACTGTTCTTAACTCTGGTGGCCACTGTTCTTAACTCTGGCAACCACTGTTCTTAACTCTGGCCGCCACTGTTCTTAACTCTGGTGGCAACTGTTCTTAACTCTGGTGGCAACTGTTCTTAACTCTGGTGGCAACTGTTGTTAACTCTGGCGGCAACTGTTCTTAACTCTGGTGGCAACTGTTCTTAACTCTGGCGGCAACTGTTCTTAACTCTGGTGGCAACTGTTCTTAACTCTAGCGGCAACTGTTCTTAACTCTGGTGGCAACTGTTCTTAACTCTGGCGGCAACTGTACTTAACTCTGGCGGCAACTGTTCTTAACTCTGGCGGCAACTGTTCTTAACTCTGGCATCAACTGTTCTTAACTCTGGCAGCCACTGTTTTTAACTCTGGCGGTAACTGCTCTTATCGCTGGCGGCAACTGTTCTTAACTCTGGCAGCCACTGATCTTAACTCTGGCTGCTACTGTTCTTAACTCCGGCAGCCACTGTTCTTTACTCTGGCGGCCACTGTTCTTAACTCTAGTAGCCACTGTTCTTAACTCTGGCATTCACTTTTCTTAAATCTGGCGCAACTGTTCTTAACTCTGGTGGCCACTGTTCTTAACTCTGGCGACAACTGTTCATAACTCTGGCGGCAACTGTTCTTAACTCTGGCGGCCACTGTTCTTAACTCCGGCAGCCACTGTTCTTTACTCGGGCGACCACTGTTCTTGACTCTGGCAGCCACTGTTCTTAACTCTGGCGGCCACTGTTCCTAACTCTGGCAGCCACAGTTCCTAAATCTGGCGGCCACTGTTCTTAACACTGGCAGCCACTGTTTTTAATTCTGGCGGCCACTGTTCATACCTCTGGCAGCCACTGTTCTTAACTCTGGTGGCCACTGTTCTTAACTCTGGCAGCCACTGTTTTTAACTCTGGCAGCCACTTTTCTTAACTCTGGCGGCCACTGTTCCTAATTCTAGCGGCCACTGTTCTTAACTCTGGCAGCCACTGTTCTTAACTCTGGCGGCCACTGTTCTTAACTATGGCGGCCACTGTTCTTAACTCTGGCGACAACTGTTCCAGACCCTAGTGGCCACTGTTCTTAACTCTGGCGGCAACTGTTCTTAACTCTGGTGGCAACTGTTGTTAACTCTGGCGGCAACTGTTCTTAACTCTGGTGGCAACTGTTCTTAACTCTGGCGGCAACTGTTCTTAACTCTGGTGGCAACTGTTCTTAACTCTGGCGGCAACTGTACTTAACTCTGGCGGCAACTGTTCTTAACTCTGGCGGCAACTGTTCTTAACTATGGCATCAACTGTTCTTAACTCTGGCAGCCACTGTTTTTAACTCTGGCGGTAACTGCTCTTATCGCTGGCGGCAACTGTTCTTAACTCTGGCAGCCACTGATCTTAACTCTGGCTGCTACTGTTCTTAACTCCGGCAGCCACTGTTCTTTACTCTGGCGGCCACTGTTCTTAACTCTAGTAGCCACTGTTCTTAACTCTGGCATTCACTTTACTTAAATCTGGCGCTACTGTTCTTAACTCTGGTGGCCACTGTTCTTAACTCTGGCGACAACTGTTCATAACTCTGGCGGCAACTGTTCTTAACTCTGGCGGCCACTGTTCTTAACTCCGGCAGCCACTGTTCTTTACTCGGGCGACCACTGTTCTTGACTCTGGCAGCCACTGTTCTTAACTCTGGCGGCCACTGTTCCTAACTCTGGCAGCCACAGTTCCTAAATCTGGCCGCCACTGTTCTTAACTCTGGCGGCAACTGTTCTTAACTCTGGTGGCAACTGTTCTTAACTCTGGCGGCCACTGTTCTTAACTCTGGCGGCCACTGTTCTTAACTCTGGCCGCCACTGTTCTTAACTCTGGCGGCAACTGTTCCTGACCCTAGTGGCCACTGTTCTTAACTCTGGCGGCAACTGTTCTTAACTCTGGTGGCCACTGTTCTTAACTCTGGCAACCACTGTTCTTAACTCTGGCCGCCACTGTTCTTAACTCTGGCGGCAACTGTTCCTGACCCAAGTGGCCACTGTTCTTAACTCTGGCCGCCACTGTTCTTAACTCTGGCAACCACTGTTCTTAACTCTGGCCGCCACTGTTCTTAACTCTGTCGGCAACTGTTCTTAAGTCTGGTGGCAACTGTTCTTAACGCTGGTGGCAACTGTTCTTAACTATGGTGGCCACTGTTCTTAACTCTGGCCGCCACTGTTCTTAACTCTGGCGGCAACTGTTCCTGACCCTAGTGGCAACTGTTCTTAACTCTGGTGGCCACTGTTCTTAACTCTGGCAACCACTGTTCTTAACTCTGGCCGCCACTGTTCTTAACTCTGGCGGCAACTGTTCTTAACTCTGGTGGCAACTGTTCTTAACTCTGGCGGCAACTGTTCTTAACTCTGGTGGCAACTGTTCTTAACTCTGGCGGCAACTGTTCTTAACTCTGGGGGCAACTGTTCTTAACTATGGCGGCAACTGTTCTTAACTCTGGTGGCAACTGTTCTTAACTCTGGTGGCAACTGTTCTTAACTCTGGTGGCAACTGTTCTTAACTCTGGCGGCAACTGTACTTAACTCTGGCGGCAACTGTTCTTAACTCTGGCGGCAACTGTTCTTAACTCTGGTGGCAACTGTTCTTAACTCTGGTGGCAACTGTTCTTAACTCTGGCGGCAACTGTACTTAACTCTGGCGGCCATTGTTCTTAACTCTGGCGGCAACTGTTCTTAACTCTGGCGGCAACTATTCCTAACTCTGGCGGCAACTGTTCTTAACTCTGGTGGCAACTGTTCCTAACTCTGGTGGCAACTGTTCTTAACTCTGGCGGCAACTGTTCTTAACTCTGGTGGCAACTGTTCTTAACTCTGGTGGCAACTGTTCTTAACTCTGGTGGCCACTGTTCTTAACTCTGGCAACCACTGTTCTTAACTCTGGCCGCCACTGTTCTTAACTCTGGTGGCAACTGTTCTTAACTCTGGTGGCAACTGTTCTTAACTCTGGTGGCAACTGTTGTTAACTCTGGCGGCAACTGTTCTTAACTCTGGTGGCAACTGTTCTTAACTCTGGCGGCAACTGTTCTTAACTCTGGTGGCAACTGTTCTTAACTCTAGCGGCAACTGTTCTTAACTCTGGTGGCAACTGTTCTTAACTCTGGCGGCAACTGTACTTAACTCTGGCGGCAACTGTTCTTAACTCTGGCGGCAACTGTTCTTAACTCTGGCATCAACTGTTCTTAACTCTGGCAGCCACTGTTTTTAACTCTGGCGGTAACTGCTCTTATCGCTGGCGGCAACTGTTCTTAACTCTGGCAGCCACTGATCTTAACTCTGGCTGCTACTGTTCTTAACTCCGGCAGCCACTGTTCTTTACTCTGGCGGCCACTGTTCTTAACTCTGGCAGCCACTGTTCTTAACTCCGGCCGTCACTGTTCTTAACTCTGGCGGCAACTGTTCCTGACCCTAGTGGCCAATGTTCTTAACTCTGGCGGCAACTGTTCTTAACTCTGGTGGCCACTGTTCTTAACTCTGGCAACCACTGTTCTTAACTCTGGCCGCCACTGTTCTTAACTCTGGCGGCAACTGTTCCTGACCCTAGTGGCCACTGTTCTTAACTCTGGTGGCAACTGTTCTTAACTCTGGTGGCCACTGTTCTTAACTCTGGCAACCACTGTTCTTAACTCTGGCCGCCACTGTTCTTAACTCTGGTGGCAACTGTTCTTAACTCTGGAGGGAACTGTTCTTAACTCTGGTGGCAACTGTTGTTAACTCTGGCGGCAACTGTTCTTAACTCTGGTGGCAACTGTTGTTAACTCTGGCGGCAACTGTTCTTAACTCTGGTGGCAACTGTTCTTAACTCTGGCGGCAACTGTTCTTAACTCTGGTGGCAACTGTTCTTAACTCTGGCGGCAACTGTACTTAACTCTGGCGGCAACTGTTCTTAACTCTAGTAGCCACTGTTCTTAACTCTGGCATTCACTTTTCTTAAATCTGGCGCAACTGTTCTTAACTCTGGTGGCCACTGTTCTTAACTCTGGCGGCCACTGTTCTTAACTCCGGCAGCCACTGTTCTTTACTCGGGCGACCACTGTTCTTGACTCTGGCAGCCACTGTTCTTAACTCTGGCGGCCACTGTTCCTAACTCTGGCAGCCACAGTTCCTAAATCTGGCGGCCACTGTTCTTAACACTGGCAGCCACTGTTTTTAATTCTGGCGGCCACTGTTCATACCTCTGGCAGCCACTGTTCTTAACTCTGGTGGCCACTGTTCTTAACTCTGGCAGCCACTGTTTTTAACTCTGGCAGCCACTTTTCTTAACTCTGGCGGCCACTGTTCCTAATTCTAGCGGCCACTGTTCTTAACTCTGGCAGCCACTGTTCTTAACTCTGGCGGCCACTGTTCTTAACTATGGCGGCCACTGTTCTTAACTCTGGCGACAACTGTTCCAGACCCTAGTGGCCACTGTTCTTAACTCTGGCGGCAACTGTTCTTAACTCTGGTGGCCACTGTTCTTAACTCTGGTGGCCACTGTTCTTAACTCTGGCAACTACTCCTCTTAACTCTGTCCGCCACTGTTCTTAACTCCGGCGGCAACTGTTCTTAACTCTGGTGGCAACTGTTCTTAACTCTGGCGGCCACTGTTCTTAACTCTGGCAGCCACTGTTCTTAACTCCGGCCGTCACTGTTCTTAACTCTGGCGGCAACTGTTCCTGACCCTAGTGGCCAATGTTCTTAACTCTGGCGGCAACTGTTCTTAACTCTGGTGGCCACTGTTCTTAACTCTGGCAACCACTGTTCTTAACTCTGGCCGCCACTGTTCTTAACTCTGGCGGCAACTGTTCCTGACCCTAGTGGCCACTGTTCTTAACTCTGGTGGCAACTGTTCTTAACTCTGGTGGCCACTGTTCTTAACTCTGGCAACCACTGTTCTTAACTCTGGCCGCCACTGTTCTTAACTCTGGTGGCAACTGTTCTTAACTCTGGAGGGAACTGTTCTTAACTCTGGTGGCAACTGTTGTTAACTCTGGCGGCAACTGTTCTTAACTCTGGTGGCAACTGTTGTTAACTCTGGCGGCAACTGTTCTTAACTCTGGTGGCAACTGTTCTTAACTCTGGCGGCAACTGTTCTTAACTCTGGTGGCAACTGTTCTTAACTCTGGCGGCAACTGTACTTAACTCTGGCGGCAACTGTTCTTAACTCTGGCGGCAACTGTTCTTAACTCTGGCATCAACTGTTCTTAACTCTGGCAGCCACTGTTTTTAACTCTGGCGGTAACTGCTCTTATCACTGGCGGCAACTGTTCTTAACTCTGGCAGCCACTGATCTTAACTCTGGCTGCTACTGTTCTTAACTCCGGCAGCCACTGTTCTTTACTCTGGCGGCCACTGTTCTTAACTCTAGTAGCCACTGTTCTTAACTCTGGCATTCACTTTTCTTAAATCTGGCGCTACTGTTCTTAACTCTGGCGACAACTGTTCATAACTCTGGCGGCAACTGTTCTTAACTCTGGCGGCCACTGTTCTTAACTCCGGCAGCCACTGTTCTTTACTCGGGCGACCACTGTTCTTGACTCTGGCAGCCACTGTTCTTAACTCTGGCGGCCACTCTTCCTAACTCTGGCAGCCACAGTTCCTAAATCTGGCCGCCACTGTTCTTAACTCTGGCGGCAACTGTTCTTAACTCTGGTGGCAACTGTTCTTAACTCTGGCGGCCACTGTTCTTAACTCTGGCGGCCACTGTTCTTAACTCTGGCCGCCACTGTTCTTAACTCTGGCGGCAACTGTTCCTGACCCTAGTGGCCACTGTTCTTAACTCTGGCGGCAACTGTTCTTAACTCTGGTGGCCACTGTTCTTAACTCTGGCAACCACTGTTCTTAACTCTGGCCGCCACTGTTCTTAACTCTGGCGGCAACTGTTCCTGACCCAAGTGGCCACTGTTCTTAACTCTGGCCACCACTGTTCTTAACTCTGGCAACCACTGTTCTTATCTCTGGCCGCCACTGTTCTTAACTCTGTCGGCAACTGTTCTTAAGTCTGGTGGCAACTGTTCTTAACGCTGGTGGCAACTGTTCTTAACTATGGTGGCCACTGTTCTTAACTCTGGCCGCCACTGTTCTTAACTCTGGCGGCAACTGTTCCTGACCCTAGTGGCAACTGTTCTTAACTCTGGTGGCCACTGTTCTTAACTCTGGCAACCACTGTTCTTAACTCTGGCCGCCACTGTTCTTAACTCTGGCGGCAACTGTTCTTAACTCTGGTGGCAACTGTTCTTAACTCTGGCGGCAACTGTTCTTAACTCTGGTGGCAACTGTTCTTAACTCTGGCGGCAACTGTTCTTAACTCTGGGGGCAACTGTTCTTAACAGTGGCGGCAACTGTTCTTAACTCTGGTGGCAACTGTTCTTAACTCTGGCGGCAACTGTTCTTAACTCTGGTGGCAACTGTTCTTAACTCTGGCGGCAACTGTACTTAACTCTGGCGGCAACTGTTCTTAACTCTGGCGGCAACTGTTCTTAACTCTGGTGGCAACTGTTCTTAACTCTGGTGGCAACTATTCTTAACTCTGGCGGCAACTGTACTTAACTCTGGCGGCCATTGTTCTTAACTCTGGCGGCAACTGTTCTTAACTCTGGCGGCAACTATTCCTAGCTCTGGCGGCAACTGTTCTTAACTCTGGTGGCAACTGTTCCTAACTCTGGTGGCAACTGTTCTTAACTCTGGCGGCAACTGTTCTTAACTCTGGTGGCAACTGTTCTTAACTCTGGCGGCAACTGTTCTTAACTCGGGTGGCAACTGTTCTTAACTCTGGTGGCAACTGTTCTTAACTCTGGCGGCCATTGTTCTTAACTCTGGCGGCAACTGTTCCTAACTCGTAGGGGCCTCGTAGCCTGGTGGACAGCGCGCAGGACTCGTAATTCTGTGGCGCGGGTTCGATTCCCGCACGAGGCAGAAACAAATGGGCAAAGTTTCTTTCACCCTGAATGCCCCTGTTACCTAGCAGTAAATAGGTACCTGGGTGTTAGTCAGCTGTCACGGGCTGCTTCCTGGGGGTGGTGGCCTGTTCGAGGACCGGGCCACAAGGACACTAAAAAGCCACGAAATCATCTCAAGATAACCTTAAGTTAACTCTGGCAGCCAGTGTTCTTAACTCTAGCAGTCACTGTTCTTAACTCTGGCGGAAACTGTTCCTAAATCTGGCGGCCACTGTTCTTAATTCTGGCGGCAACTGTTCTTAACTCCGGCAGCCACTGTTCTTAACTCTAGCGGCAACTGTTCTTAACTCTGGCAGCCACTGTTGTTAACTCTGGCGGCAAATGTTCTTCACTCTGGCGGCCACTGTTCTTCACTCTGGCGTCTACTATTCTTAACTCTGGCGGCCACTTTTCTTAACTCTGACAGTTACTGTTCTTTACTCTGGAGGCAACTGTTCTTAACCTTGGCGGTTCTGTTCTTAACTCTAGCGGCAACTGTTCTGAACTCCGGCAGCCACTGTTCTTTCCTCTGGCGTCCACTGTTCGTAACTCTGGCAGCCACTGTTCTTTCCTCTGGCGGCCACTGTTCTTAACTCTGGCAGCCACTGTTCTTAACTCTGGCGGCAACTGTTCTGAACTCTGGTGGCAACTGTTCTTAACTCTGGCAGCAACTGTTCTTAGCTCTGGCAGCCACTGTTCTTAACTGGGGCGGCCACTGATCTTAACTCTGGCTGCAACTGTTCTTAACTCTGGCAGCCACTGTTCTTAGCTCTGGCGGCCACTGTTCTTAACTCTGGCGGCAACTGTTCTGAACTCTGGCGGTAACTGTTCTTAGCTCTGGCAGCCACTGAACTTAACCCTGGCGGCCACTGTTCTTAACTCTTGCGGACACTGTTCTTAAATCTGGCGGCCACTGTTCTTAACTCTGGCGGCCACTGTTCTTAACTCTGACGGCAACTGTTCTTAACTCTGGCAGCCACTGTTCTTAACTCCGGCAGCCACTATTCTTTGCTCTGGCGTCCACTGTTCCTAACTCTGGCAGCCACTGTTCTTAACTCTAGCAGCCACTGTTATTAACTCTGGCGGCCACTGTTTTTAACTCTGGCGGCTACTGTTCTTAACTCTGGCGGCCACTGTTCTTAACTCTGGCGGCCACTGTTCTTAACTCTGGCGGCAACTGTTCTTAACTCTGGCAGCCACTGTTCTTAACTCCGGCAGCCACTATTCTTTGCTCTGGCGTCCAATGTTCCTAACTCTGGCAGCCACTGTTCTTAACTCTGGCGGCCACTGTTCTTAACTCTGGCCGCCACTGTTCTTAACTCTGGCGACAACTGTTCCAGACCCTAGTGGCCACTGTTCTTAACTCTGGCGGCAACTGTTCTTAACTCTGGTGGCCACTGTTCTTAACTCTGGTGGCCACTGTTCTTAACTCTGGCAACTACTCCTCTTAACTCTGGCCGCCACTGTTCTTAACTCCGGCGGCAACTGTTCTTAACTCTGGTGGCAACTGTTCTTAACTCTGGCGGTCACTGTTCTTAACTCTGGCAGCCACTGTTCTTAACTCCGGCCGTCACTGTTCTTAACTCTGGCGGCAACTGTTCCTGACCCTAGTGGCCAATGTTCTTAACTCTGGCGGCAACTGTTCTTAACTCTGGTGGCCACTGTTCTTAACTCTGGCAACCACTGTTCTTAACTCTGGCCGCCACTGTTCTTAACTCTGGCGGCAACTGTTCCTGACCCTAGTGGCCACTGTTCTTAACTCTGGTGGCAACTGTTCTTAACTCTGGTGGCCACTGTTCTTAACCCTGGCAACCACTGTTCTTAACTCTGGCCGCCACTGTTCTTAACTCTGGTGGCAACTGTTCTTAACTCTGGTGGCAACTGTTCTTAACTCTGGTGGCAACTGTTGTTAACTCTGGCGGCAACTGTTCTTAACTCTGGTGGCAACTGTTCTTAACTCTGGCGGCAACTGTTCTTAACTCTGGTGGCAACTGTTCTTAACTCTGGCGGCAACTGTTCTTAACTCTGGTGGCAACTGTTCTTAACTCTGGCGGCAACTGTACTTAACTCTGGCGGCAACTGTTCTTAACTCTGGCGGCAACTGTTCTTAACTCTGGCATCAACTGTTCTTAACTCTGGCAGCCACTGTTTTTAACTCTGGCGGTAACTGCTCTTATCGCTGGCGGCAACTGTTCTTAACTCTGGCAGCCACTGATCTTAACTCTGGCTGCTACTGTTCTTAACTCCGGCAGCCACTGTTCTTTACTCTGGCGGCCACTGTTCTTAACTCTAGTAGCCACTGTTCTTAACTCTGGCATTCACTTTTCTTAAATCTGGCGCTACTGTTCTTAACTCTGGTGGCCACTGTTCTTAACTCTGGCGACAACTGTTCATAACTCTGGCGGCAACTGTTCTTAACTCTGGCGGCCACTGTTCTTAACTCCGGCAGCCACTGTTCTTTACTCGGACGACCACTGTTCTTGACTCTGGCAGCCACTGTTCTTAACTCTGGCGGCAACTGTTCCTGACCCTAGTGGCCACTGTTCTTAACTCTGGCGGCAACTGTTCTTAACTCTGGTGGCCACTGTTCTTAACTCTGGCAACCACTGTTCTTAACTCTGGCCGCCACTGTTCTTAACTCTGGCGGCAACTGTTCCTGACCCAAGTGGCCACTGTTCTTAACTCTGGTGGCCACTGTTCTTAACTCTGGCAACCACTGTTCTTAACTCTGGCCGCCACTGTTCTTAACTCTGGCGGCAACTGTTCCTGACCCAAGTGGCCACTGTTCTTAACTCTGGCGGCCACTGTTCTTAACTATGGCGGCCACTGTTCTTAACTCTGGCGACAACTGTTCCAGACCCTAGTGGCCACTGTTCTTAACTCTGGCGGCAACTGTTCTTAACTCTGGTGGCCACTGTTCTTAACTCTGGTGGCCACTGTTCTTAACTCTGGCAACTACTCCTCTTAACTCTGGCCGCCACTGTTCTTAACTCCGGCGGCAACTGTTCTTAACTCTGGTGGCAACTGTTCTTAACTCTGGCGGCCACTGTTCTTAACTCTGGCAGCCACTGTTCTTAACTCCGGCCGTCACTGTTCTTAACTCTGGCGGCAACTGTTCCTGACCCTAGTGGCCAATGTTCTTAACTCTGGCGGCAACTGTTCTTAACTCTGGTGGCCACTGTTCTTAACTCTGGCAACCACTGTTCTTAACTCTGGCCGCCACTGTTCTTAACTCTGGCGGCAACTGTTCCTGACCCTAGTGGCCACTGTTCTTAACTCTGGTGGCAACTGTTCTTAACTCTGGTGGCCACTGTTCTTAACTCTGGCAACCACTGTTCTTAACTCTGGCCGCCACTGTTCTTAACTCTGGTGGCAACTGTTCTTAACTCTGGTGGCAACTGTTCTTAACTCTGGTGGCAACTGTTGTTAACTCTGGCGGCAACTGTTCTTAACTCTGGTGGCAACTGTTGTTAACTCTGGCGGCAACTGTTCTTAACTCTGGTGGCAACTGTTCTTAACTCTGGCGGCAACTGTTCTTAACTCTGGTGGCAACTGTTCTTAATTCTGGCGGCAACTGTACTTAACTCTGGCGGCAACTGTTCTTAACTCTGGCGGCAACTGTTCTTAACTCTGGCATCAACTGTTCTTAACTCTGGCAGCCACTGTTTTTAACTCTGGCGGTAACTGCTCTTATCGCTGGCGGCAACTGTTCTTAACTCTGGCAGCCACTGATCTTAACTCTGGCTGCTACTGTTCTTAACTCCGGCAGCCACTGTTCTTTACTCTGGCGGCCACTGTTCTTAACTCTAGTAGCCACTGTTCTTAACTCTGGCATTCACTTTTCTTAAATCTGGCGCTACTGTTCTTAACTCTGGTGGCCACTGTTCTTAACTCTGGCGACAACTGTTCATAACTCTGGCGGCAACTGTTCTTAACTCTGGCGGCCACTGTTCTTAACTCCGGCAGCCACTGTTCTTTACTCGGGCGACCACTGTTCTTGACTCTGGCAGCCACTGTTCTTAACTCTGGCGGCCACTGTTCCTAACTCTGGCAGCCACAGTTCCTAAATCTGGCCGCCACTGTTCTTAACTCTGGCGGCAACTGTTCTTAACTCTGGTGGCAACTGTTCTTAACTCTGGCGGCCACTGTTCTTAACTCTGGCGGCCACTGTTCTTAACTCTGGCCGCCACTGTTCTTAACTCTGGCGGCAACTGTTCCTGACCCTAGTGGCCACTGTTCTTAACTCTGGCGGCAACTGTTCTTAACTCTGGTGGCCACTGTTCTTAACTCTGGCAACCACTGTTCTTAACTCTGGCCGCCACTGTTCTTAACTCTGGCGGCAACTGTTCCTGACCCAAGTGGCCACTGTTCTTAACTCTGGCCGCCACTGTTCTTAACTCTGGCAACCACTGTTCTTAACTCTGGCCGCCACTGTTCTTAACTCTGTCGGCAACTGTTCTTAAGTCTGGTGGCAACTGTTCTTAACGCTGGTGGCAACTGTTCTTAACTATGGTGGCCACTGTTCTTAACTCTGGCCGCCACTGTTCTTAACTCTGGCGGCAACTGTTCCTGACCCTAGTGGCAACTGTTCTTAACTCTGGTGGCCACTGTTCTTAACTCTGGCAACCACTGTTCTTAACTCTGGCCGCCACTGTTCTTAACTCTGGCGGCAACTGTTCTTAACTCTGGTGGCAACTGTTCTTAACTCTGGCGGCAACTGTTCTTAACTCTGGTGGCAACTGTTCTTAACTCTGGCGGCAACTGTTCTTAACTCTGGGGGCAACTGTTCTTAACAGTGGCGGCAACTGTTCTTAACTCTGGTGGCAACTGTTCTTAACTCTGGCGGCAACTGTTCTTAACTCTGGTGGCAACTGTTCTTAACTCTGGCGGCAACTGTACTTAACTCTGGCGGCAACTGTTCTTAACTCTGGCGGCAACTGTTCTTAACTCTGGTGGCAACTGTTCATAACTCTGGTGGCAACTATTCTTAACTCTGGCGGCAACTGTACTTAACTCTGGCGGCCATTGTTCTTAACTCTGGCGGCAACTGTTCTTAACTCTGGCGGCAACTATTCCTAGCTCTGGCGGCAACTGTTCTTAACTCTGGTGGCAACTGTTCCTAACTCTGGTGGCAACTGTTCTTAACTCTGGCGGCAACTGTTCTTAACTCTGGTGGCAACTGTTCTTAACTCTGGCGGCAACTGTTCTTAACTCGGGTGGCAACTGTTCTTAACTCTGGTGGCAACTGTTCTTAACTCTGGCGGCCACTGTTCTTAACTCTGGCGGCAACTGTTCCTAACTCGTAGGGGCCTCGTAGCCTGGTGGACAGCGCGCAGGACTCGTAATTCTGTGGCGCGGGTTCGATTCCCGCACGAGGCAGAAACAAATGGGCAAAGTTTCTTTCACCCTGAATGCCCCTGTTACCAAGCAGTAAATAGGTACCTGGGTGTTAGTCAGCTGTCACGGGCTGCTTCCTGGGGGTGGTGGCCTGTTCGAGGACCGGGCCACAAGGACACTAAAAAGCCCCGAAATCATCTCAAGATAACCTTAAGTTAACTCTGGCAGCCAGTGTTCTTAACTCTAGCAGTCACTGTTCTTAACTCTGGCGGAAACTGTTCCTAAATCTGGCGGCCACTGTTCTTAATTCTGGCGGCAACTGTTCTTAACTCCGGCAGCCACTGTTCTTAACTCTAGCGGCAACTGTTCTTAACTCTGGCAGCCACTGTTGTTAACTCTGGCGGCAAATGTTCTTCACTCTGGCGGCCACTGTTCTTCACTCTGGCGTCTACTATTCTTAACTCTGGCGGCCACTTTTCTTAACTCTGACAGTTACTGTTCTTTACTCTGGAGGCAACTGTTCTTAACCTTGGCGGTTCTGTTCTTAACTCTAGCGGCAACTGTTCTGAACTCCGGCAGCCACTGTTCTTTCCTCTGGCGTCCATTGTTCTTAACTCTGGCAGCCACTGTTCTTAACTCTGGCAGCCACTGTTCTTAACTCTGGCGGCAACTGTTCTGAACTCTGGTGGCAACTGTTCTTAACTCTGGCAGCAACTGTTCTTAGCTCTGGCAGCCACTGTTCTTAACTGGGGCGGCCACTGATCTTAACTCTGGCTGCTACTGTTCTTAACTCTGGCAGCCACTGTTCTTAGCTCTGGCGGCCACTGTTCTTAACTCTGGCGGCAACTGTTCTGAACTCTGGCGGTAACTGTTCTTAGCTCTGGCAGCCACTGAACTTAACCCTGGCGGCCACTGTTCTTAACTCTTGCGGACACTGTTCTTAAATCTGGCGGCCACTGTTCTTAACTCTGGCGGCCACTGTTCTTAACTCTGGCGGCAACTGTTCTTAACTCTGGCAGCCACTGTTCTTAACTCCGGCAGCCACTATTCTTTGCTCTGGCGTCACCTGTTCCTAACTCTGGCAGCCACTGTTCTTAACTCTAGCAGCCACTGTTATTAACTCTGGCGGCCACTGTTTTTAACTCTGGCGGCTACTGTTCTTAACTCTGGCGGCCACTGTTCTTAACTCTGGCGGCCACTGTTCTTAACTCTGGCGGCAACTGTTCTTAACTCTGGCAGCCACTGTTCTTAACTCCGGCAGCCACTATTCTTTGCTCTGGCGTCCACTGTTCCTAACTCTGGCAGCCACTGTTCTTAACTCTGGCGGCCACTGTTCTTTACTCTGGCCGCCACTGTTCTTAACTCTGGCGACAACTGTTCCAGACCCTAGTGGCCACTGTTCTTAACTCTGGCGGCAACTGTTCTTAACTCTGGTGGCCACTGTTCTTAACTCTGGTGGCCACTGTTCTTAACTCTGGCAACTACTCCTCTTAACTCAGGCCGCCACTGTTCTTAACTCCAGCGGCAACTGTTCTTAACTCTGGTGGCAACTGTTCTTAACTCTGGCGGTCACTGTTCTTAACTCTGGCAGCCACTGTTCTTAACTCCGGCCGTCACTGTTCTTAACTCTGGCGGCAACTGTTCCTGACCCTAGTGGCCAATGTTCTTAACTCTGGCGGCAACTGTTCTTAACTCTGGTGGCCACTGTTCTTAACTCTGGCAACCACTGTTCTTAACTCTGGCCGCCACTGTTCTTAACTCTGGCGGCAACTGTTCCTGACCCTAGTGGCCACTGTTCTTAACTCTGGTGGCAACTGTTCTTAACTCTGGTGGCCACTGTTCTTAACCCTGGCAACCACTGTTCTTAACTCTGGCCGCCACTGTTCTTAACTCTGGTGGCAACTGTTCTTAACTCTGGTGGCAACTGTTCTTAACTCTGGTGGCAACTGTTGTTAACTCTGGCGGCAACTGTTCTTAACTCTGGTGGCAACTGTTCTTAACTCTGGCGGCAACTGTTCTTAACTCTGGTGGCAACTGTTCTTAACTCTGGCGGCAACTGTTCTTAACTCTGGTGGCAACTGTTCTTAACTCTGGCGGCAACTGTACTTAACTCTGGCGGCAACTGTTCTTAACTCTGGCGGCAACTGTTCTTAACTCTGGCATCAACTGTTCTTAACTCTGGCAGCCACTGTTTTTAACTCTGGCGGTAACTGCTCTTATCGCTGGCGGCAACTGTTCTTAACTCTGGCAGCCACTGATCTTAACTCTGGCTGCTACTGTTCTTAACTCCGGCAGCCACTGTTCTTTACTCTGGCGGCCACTGTTCTTAACTCTAGTAGCCACTGTTCTTAACTCTGGCATTCACTTTTCTTAAATCTGGCGCTACTGTTCTTAACTCTGGTGGCCACTGTTCTTAACTCTGGCGACAACTGTTCATAACTCTGGCGGCAACTGTTCTTAACTCTGGCGGCCACTGTTCTTAACTCCGGCAGCCACTGTTCTTTACTCGGACGACCACTGTTCTTGACTCTGGCAGCCACTGTTCTTAACTCTGGCGGCAACTGTTCCTGACCCTAGTGGCCACTGTTCTTAACTCTGGCGGCAACTGTTCTTAACTCTGGTGGCCACTGTTCTTAACTCTGGCAACCACTGTTCTTAACTCTGGCCGCCACTGTTCTTAACTCTGGCGGCAACTGTTCCTGACCCAAGTGGCCACTGTTCTTAACTCTGGCCGCCACTGTTCTTAACTCTGGCAACCACTGTTCTTAACTCTGGCCGCCACTGTTCTTAACTCTGTCGGCAACTGTTCTTAAGTCTGGTGGCAACTGTTCTTAACGCTGGTGGCAACTGTTCTTAACTATGGTGGCCACTGTTCTTAACTCTGGCCGCCACTGTTCTTAACTCTGGCGGCAACTGTTCCTGACCCTAGTGGCAACTGTTCTTAACTCTGGTGGCCACTGTTCTTAACTCTGGCAACCACTGTTCTTAACTCTGGCCGCCACTGTTCTTAACTCTGGCGGCAACTGTTCTTAACTCTGGTGGCAACTGTTCTTAACTCTGGCGGCAACTGTTCTTAACTCTGGTGGCAACTGTTCTTAACTCTGGCGGCAACTGTTCTTAACTCTGGGGGCAACTGTTCTTAACTATGGCGGCAACTGTTCTTAACTCTGGTGGCAACTGTTCTTAACTCTGGCGGCAACTGTTCTTAACTCTGGTGGCAACTGTTCTTAACTCTGGCGGCAACTGTACTTAACTCTGGCGGCAACTGTTCTTAACTCTGGCGGCAACTGTTCTTAACTCTGGTGGCAACTGTTCTTAACTCTGGTGGCAACTATTCTTAACTCTGGCGGCAACTGTACTTAACTCTGGCGGCCATTGTTCTTAACTCTGGCGGCAACTGTTCTTAACTCTGGCGGCAACTATTCCTAGCTCTGGCGGCAACTGTTCTTAACTCTGGTGGCAACTGTTCCTAACTCTGGTGGCAACTGTTCTTAACTCTGGCGGCAACTGTTCTTAACTCGGGTGGCAACTGTTCTTAACTCTGGTGGCAACTGTTCTTAACTCTGGCGGCCACTGTTCTTAACTCTGGCGGCAACTGTTCCTAACTCGTAGGGGCCTCGTAGCCTGGTGGACAGCGCGCAGGACTCGTAATTCTGTGGCGCGGGTTCGATTCCCGCACGAGGCAGAAACAAATGGGCAAAGTTTCTTTCACCCTGAATGCCCCTGTTACCTAGCAGTAAATAGGTACCTGGGTGTTAGTCAGCTGTCACGGGCTGCTTCCTGGGGGTGGAGGCCTGGTCGAGGACCGGGCCACAAGGACACTAAAAAGCCCCGAAATCATCTCAAGATAACCTTAAGTTAACTCTGGCAGCCAGTGTTCTTAACTCTAGCAGTCACTGTTCTTAACTCTGGCGGAAACTGTTCCTAAATCTGGCGGCCACTGTTCTTAACTCCGGCAGCCACTGTTCTTAACTCTAGCGGCAACTGTTCTTAACTCTGGCAGCCACTGTTGTTAACTCTGGCGGCAAATGTTCTTCACTCTGGCGGCCACTGTTCTTCACTCTGGCGTCTACTATTCTTAACTCTGGCGGCCACTTTTCTTAACTCTGACAGTTACTGTTCTTTACTCTGGAGGCAACTGTTCTTAACCTTGGCGGTTCTGTTCTTAACTCTAGCGGCAACTGTTCTGAACTCCGGCAGCCACTGTTCTTTCCTCTGGCGTCCACTGTTCTTAACTCTGGCTGCTACTGTTCTTAACTCTGGCAGCCACTGTTCTTAGCTCTGGCGGCCACTGTTCTTAACTCTGGCGGCAACTGTTCTGAACTCTGGCGGTAACTGTTCTTAGCTCTGGCAGCCACTGAACTTAACCCTGGCGGCCACTGTTCTTAACTCTTGCGGACACTGTTCTTAAATCTGGCGGCCACTGTTCTTAACTCTGGCGGCCACTGTTCTTAACTCTGGCGGCAACTGTTCTTAACTCTGGCAGCCACTGTTCTTAACTCCGGCAGCCACTATTCTTTGCTCTGGCGTCCACTGTTCCTAACTCTGGCAGCCACTGTTCTTAACTCTAGCAGCCACTGTTATTAACTCTGGCGGCCACTGTTTTTAACTCTGGCGGCTACTGTTCTTAACTCTGGCGGCCACTGTTCTTAACTCTGGCGGCCACTGTTCTTAACTCTGGCGGCAACTGTTCTTAACTCTGGCAGCCACTGTTCTTAACTCCGGCAGCCACTATTCTTTGCTCTGGCGTCCACTGTTCCTAACTCTGGCAGCCACTGTTCTTAACTCTGGCGGCCACTGTTCTTAACTCTGGCCGCCACTGTTCTTAACTCTGGCGACAACTGTTCCAGACCCTAGTGGCCACTGTTCTTAACTCTGGCGGCAACTGTTCTTAACTCTGGTGGCCACTGTTCTTAACTCTGGTGGCCACTGTTCTTAACTCTGGCAACTACTCCTCTTAAGTCTGGCCGCCACTGTTCTTAACTCCGGCGGCAACTGTTCTTAACTCTGGTGGCAACTGTTCTTAACTCTGGCGGCCCCTGTTCTTAACTCTGGCAGCCACTGTTCTTAACTCCGGCCGTCACTGTTCTTAACTCTGGCGGCAACTGTTCCTGACCCTAGTGGCCAATGTTCTTAACTCTGGCGGCAACTGTTCTTAACTCTGGTGGCCACTGTTCTTAACTCTGACAACCACTGTTCTTAACTCTGGCCGCCACTGTTCTTAACTCTGGCGGCAACTGTTCCTGACCCTAGTGGCCACTGTTCTTAACTCTGGTGGCAACTGTTCTTAACTCTGGTGGCCACTGTTCTTAACCCTGGCAACCACTGTTCTTAACTCTGGCCGCCACTGTTCTTAACTCTGGTGGCAACTGTTCTTAACTCTGGTGGCAACTGTTCTTAACTCTGGTGGCAACTGTTGTTAACTCTGGCGGCAACTGTTCTTAACTCTGGTGGCAACTGTTCTTAACTCTGGCGGCAACTGTTCTTAACTCTGGTGGCAACTGTTCTTAACTCTGGCGGCAACTGTTCTTAACTCTGGTGGCAACTGTTCTTAACTCTGGCGGCAACTGTACTTAACTCTGGCGGCAACTGTTCTTAACTCTGGCGGCAACTGTTCTTAACTCTGGCATCAACTGTTCTTAACTCTGGCAGCCACTGTTTTTAACTCTGGCGGTAACTGCTCTTATCGCTGGCGGCAACTGTTCTTAACTCTGGCAGCCACTGATCTTAACTCTGGCTGCTACTGTTCTTAACTCCGGCAGCCACTGTTCTTTACTCTGGCGGCCACTGTTCTTAACTCTAGTAGCCACTGTTCTTAACTCTGGCATTCACTTTTCTTAAATCTGGCGCTACTGTTCTTAACTCTGGTGGCCACTGTTCTTAACTCTGGCGACAACTGTTCATAACTCTGGCGGCAACTGTTCTTAACTCTGGCGGCCACTGTTCTTAACTCCGGCAGCCACTGTTCTTTACTCGGACGACCACTGTTCTTGACTCTGGCAGCCACTGTTCTTAACTCTGGCGGCAACTGTTCCTGACCCTAGTGGCCACTGTTCTTAACTCTGGCGGCAACTGTTCTTAACTCTGGTGGCCACTGTTCTTAACTCTGGCAACCACTGTTCTTAACTCTGGCCGCCACTGTTCTTAACTCTGGCGGCAACTGTTCCTGACCCAAGTGGCCACTGTTCTTAACTCTGGCCGCCACTGTTCTTAACTCTGGCAACCACTGTTCTTAACTCTGGCCGCCACTGTTCTTAACTCTGTCGGCAACTGTTCTTAAGTCTGGTGGCAACTGTTCTTAACGCTGGTGGCAACTGTTCTTAACTATGGTGGCCACTGTTCTTAACTCTGGCCGCCACTGTTCTTAACTCTGGCGGCAACTGTTCCTGACCCTAGTGGCAACTGTTCTTAACTCTGGTGGCCACTGTTCTTAACTCTGGCAACCACTGTTCTTAACTCTGGCCGCCACTGTTCTTAACTCTGGCGGCAACTGTTCTTAACTCTGGTGGCAACTGTTCTTAACTCTGGCGGCAACTGTTCTTAACTCTGGTGGCAACTGTTCTTAACTCTGGCGGCAACTGTTCTTAACTCTGGGGGCAACTGTTCTTAACTATGGCGGCAACTGTTCTTAACTCTGGTGGCAACTGTTCTTAACTCTGGCGGCAACTGTTCTTAACTCTGGTGGCAACTGTTCTTAACTCTGGCGGCAACTGTACTTAACTCTGGCGGCAACTGTTCTTAACTCTGGCGGCAACTGTTCTTAACTCTGGTGGCAACTGTTCTTAACTCTGGTGGCAACTATTCTTAACTCTGGCGGCAACTGTACTTAACTCTGGCGGCCATTGTTCTTAACTCTGGCGGCAACTGTTCTTAACTCTGGCGGCAACTATTCCTAGCTCTGGCGGCAACTGTTCTTAACTCTGGTGGCAACTGTTCCTAACTCTGGTGGCAACTGTTCTTAACTCTGGCGGCAACTGTTCTTAACTCGGGTGGCAACTGTTCTTAACTCTGGTGGCAACTGTTCTTAACTCTGGCGGCCACTGTTCTTAACTCTGGCGGCAACTGTTCCTAACTCGTAGGGGCCTCGTAGCCTGGTGGACAGCGCGCAGGACTCGTAATTCTGTGGCGCGGGTTCGATTCCCGCACGAGGCAGAAACAAATGGGCAAAGTTTCTTTCACCCTGAATGCCCCTGTTACCTAGCAGTAAATAGGTACCTGGGTGTTAGTCAGCTGTCACGGGCTGCTTCCTGGGGGTGGAGGCCTGGTCGAGGACCGGGCCACAAGGACACTAAAAAGCCCCGAAATCATCTCAAGATAACCTTAAGTTAACTCTGGCAGCCAGTGTTCTTAACTCTAGCAGTCACTGTTCTTAACTCTGGCGGAAACTGTTCCTAAATCTGGCGGCCACTGTTCTTAACTCCGGCAGCCACTGTTCTTAACTCTAGCGGCAACTGTTCTTAACTCTGGCAGCCACTGTTGTTAACTCTGGCGGCAAATGTTCTTCACTCTGGCGGCCACTGTTCTTCACTCTGGCGTCTACTATTCTTAACTCTGGCGGCCACTTTTCTTAACTCTGACAGTTACTGTTCTTTACTCTGGAGGCAACTGTTCTTAACCTTGGCGGTTCTGTTCTTAACTCTAGCGGCAACTGTTCTGAACTCCGGCAGCCACTGTTCTTTCCTCTGGCGTCCACTGTTCTTAACTCTGGCTGCTACTGTTCTTAACTCTGGCAGCCACTGTTCTTAGCTCTGGCGGCCACTGTTCTTAACTCTGGCGGCAACTGTTCTGAACTCTGGCGGTAACTGTTCTTAGCTCTGGCAGCCACTGAACTTAACCCTGGCGGCCACTGTTCTTAACTCTTGCGGACACTGTTCTTAAATCTGGCGGCCACTGTTCTTAACTCTGGCGGCCACTGTTCTTAACTCTGGCGGCAACTGTTCTTAACTCTGGCAGCCACTGTTCTTAACTCCGGCAGCCACTATTCTTTGCTCTGGCGTCCACTGTTCCTAACTCTGGCAGCCACTGTTCTTAACTCTAGCAGCCACTGTTATTAACTCTGGCGGCCACTGTTTTTAACTCTGGCGGCTACTGTTCTTAACTCTGGCGGCCACTGTTCTTAACTCTGGCGGCCACTGTTCTTAACTCTGGCGGCAACTGTTCTTAACTCTGGCAGCCACTGTTCTTAACTCCGGCAGCCACTATTCTTTGCTCTGGCGTCCACTGTTCCTAACTCTGGCAGCCACTGTTCTTAACTCTGGCGGCCACTGTTCTTAACTCTGGCCGCCACTGTTCTTAACTCTGGCGACAACTGTTCCAGACCCTAGTGGCCACTGTTCTTAACTCTGGCGGCAACTGTTCTTAACTCTGGTGGCCACTGTTCTTAACTCTGGTGGCCACTGTTCTTAACTCTGGCAACTACTCCTCTTAAGTCTGGCCGCCACTGTTCTTAACTCCGGCGGCAACTGTTCTTAACTCTGGTGGCAACTGTTCTTAACTCTGGCGGCCCCTGTTCTTAACTCTGGCAGCCACTGTTCTTAACTCCGGCCGTCACTGTTCTTAACTCTGGCGGCAACTGTTCCTGACCCTAGTGGCCAATGTTCTTAACTCTGGCGGCAACTGTTCTTAACTCTGGTGGCCACTGTTCTTAACTCTGACAACCACTGTTCTTAACTCTGGCCGCCACTGTTCTTAACTCTGGCGGCAACTGTTCCTGACCCTAGTGGCCACTGTTCTTAACTCTGGTGGCAACTGTTCTTAACTCTGGTGGCCACTGTTCTTAACCCTGGCAACCACTGTTCTTAACTCTGGCCGCCACTGTTCTTAACTCTGGTGGCAACTGTTCTTAACTCTGGTGGCAACTGTTCTTAACTCTGGTGGCAACTGTTGTTAACTCTGGCGGCAACTGTTCTTAACTCTGGTGGCAACTGTTCTTAACTCTGGCGGCAACTGTTCTTAACTCTGGTGGCAACTGTTCTTAACTCTGGCGGCAACTGTTCTTAACTCTGGTGGCAACTGTTCTTAACACTGGCGGCAACTGTACTTAACTCTGGCGGCAACTGTTCCTAACTCTGGCGGCAACTGTTCTTAACTCTGGCATCAACTGTTCTTAACTCTGGCAGCCACTGTTTTTAACTCTGGCGGTAACTGCTCTTATCGCTGGCGGCAACTGTTCTTAACTCTGGCAGCCACTGATCTTAACTCTGGCTGCTACTGTTCTTAACTCCGGCAGCCACTGTTCTTTACTCTGGCGGCCACTGTTCTTAACTCTAGTAGCCACTGTTCTTAACTCTGGCATTCACTTTTCTTAAATCTGGCGCTACTGTTCTTAACTCTGGTGGCCACTGTTCTTAACTCTGGCGACAACTGTTCATAACTCTGGCGGCAACTGTTCTTAACTCTGGCGGCCACTGTTCTTAACTCCGGCAGCCACTGTTCTTTACTCGGACGACCACTGTTCTTGACTCTGGCAGCCACTGTTCTTAACTCTGGCGGCCACTGTTCCTAACTCAGGCAGCCACAGTTCCTAAATCTGGCGGCCACTGTTCTTAACACTGGCAGCCACTGTTTTTAATTCTGGCGGCCACTCTTCATACCTCTGGCAGCCACTGTTCTTAACTCTGGTGGCCACTGTTCTTAACTCTGGCAGCCACTGTTTTTAACTCTGGCAGCCACTTTTCTTAACTCTGGCGGCCACTGTTCCTAATTCTAGCGGCCACTGTTCTTAACTCTGGCAGCCACTGTTCTTAACTCTGGCGGCCACTGTTCTTAACTATGGCGGCCACTGTTCTTAACTCTGGCGACAACTGTTCCAGACCCTAGTGGCCACTGTTCTTAACTCTGGCGGCAACTGTTCTTAACTCTGGTGGCCACTGTTCTTAACTCTGATGGCCACTGTTCTTAACTCTGGCAACTACTCCTCTTAACTCTGGCCGCCACTGTTCTTAACTCTGGCAGCCACTGTTCTTAACTCTGGCGGCCACTGTTCTTAACTATGGCGGCCACTGTTCATAACGCTGGCGGCCACTGTTCTTAACTTTGACCGCCACTGTTCTTAACTCTGGCGGCCACTGTTCTTAACTCTGGCAGTGAAAGTTTTTAATTCTGTTGGCCACTGTTCTTAACTCTGACGGCCACTGTTCTTAACTCTGGCAGCCACTGTTCCTAACTCTGGGGGCCACTGTTCTTAACTCTGTTGGTTACTGTTCTTAACTCTGGAGGCCACTGTTTTTAACTCTGGCAGCCACTTTTCTTAACTCTGGCGGCCACTGTTCCTAATTCTAGCGGCCACTGTTCTTAACTCTGGCAGCCACTGTTCTTAACTCTGGCCGCCACTGTTCTTAACTCTGGCGGCAACTGTTCCTGACCCTAGTGGCCACTGTTCTTAACTCTGGTGGCAACTGTTCTCAACTCTGGTGGCCACTGTTCTTAACTCTGGCAACCACTGTTCTTAACTCTGGCCGCCACTGTTCTTAACTCTGGCATCCACTGTTCTTAACTTTGGCGGCAACTGTTCTTAACTCCGACGGCAACTGTTTTTAACTCTGGCATTCACAGTTCTTTACTCTGGCGGCAACTGTTCTTAACTCTGGCGGCAACTATTCTTAACTGTGCCATCCACTGTTCTTAACTCTGGCGGCAACTGTTCTTAACTCTGGCGGCCACTGTTCGTAACTCTGGCAGCCACTGTTCCTAACTCTGGCGGCAACTGTTCTTAACTCCGGCAGCCACTGTTCTTTCCTCTGGCGGTCACTGTACTTAACTCTGGCAGGCACTGTTCTTAACTCTGGCGGCAACTGTTCTTAAATCTGGTGGCAACTATTCTTAACTATGGCAGCCACTGTTCGTAACTCTGGCAGCCACTGTTCCTAACTCTGGCGGCAACTGTTCTTAACTCCGGCAGCCACTGTTCTTTCCTCTGGCGGTCACTGTCCTTAACTCTGGCAGGCACTGTTCTTAACTCTGGCGGCAACTGTTCTTAACTCTGGTGGCCACTCTTCTTAACTCTGGCGGCAACTGTTCTTAACTCTGTTGGCAACTGTTCTTAACTCTGGCGGTAACTGCTCTTAGCGCTGGCGGACACTGTTCTTAACTCTGGCAGCCACTGATCTTAACTCTGGCTGCTACTGTTCTTAACTCTGGCGGCCACTGTTCTTAACTCTGGCGGCCACTTTTCTTAACTATGGCGGAAACTGTTTTTAAATCTGGCGGTCCCTGTTCTTAACTCTGGCGGCCTCTGTTTTTAACTCTGTCTGCAACTGTTCTTAACACTGGTAGCCACTGTTCTTAACTCTGGCGGCAACTGTTCTTAACTCTGGCCGCCACTGTTCTTAACTCTGGCGGCCACTGTTCTTAACTCTGGTAGCCACTGTTCTTAACTCTGGCAGCCACTTTTCTTAAATCTGGCGCCACTGTTCTTAACTCTGGTGGCAACTGTTCTTAACTCTGTCGGCCACTGTTCATAACTCTGGCGGCAACTGTTCTTAACTCTGGCGGCCACTGTTCTTAACTCCGGCAGCCACTGTTCTTTGCTCTGGCGACAACTGTTCTTAACTCTGGCAGCCACTGTTCTTAACTCTGGCGGCCACTGTTCCTAACTCTGGCAACCACTGTTCTTAAATCTGGCGGCCACTGTTCTTAACTTTGGCAGCCACTGTTCTTAACTCTGGCAGCCACTTTTTTTAATTCTGGCAGCCACTGTTCCTAACTCTGGCAACCACTGTTCTTAACTCTGGCGGCAACTGTTCCTAACTCTGGCGGCCACTGTTATTAACACTTGCAGCCACTGTTCTTAACTCTGGCGGGCACTGTTCTTAACTCTGGCGGCCTCTGTTTTTAACTCTGTCAGCAACTGTTCTTAACACTGGCAGCCACTGTTCTTAACTCTGGCGGCAACTGTTCTTAACTCTGGCAGCCACTGTTCTTAACGCCGGCAGCCACTGTTCTTTACTCTGGAGGCCACTGTTCTTAACTCTGGTAGCCACTGTTCTTAACTCTGGCAGTCACTTTTCTTAAATCTGGCGCCACTGCTCTTAACTCTTATGGCAACTGTTCTTAACTCTGGCGGCAACTGTTCATAACTCTGGCGGCAACTGTTCTTAACTCTGGCGGCCACTGTTCCTAACTCTGGCAGCCACTGTTCTTAAATCTGGCGGCCACTGTTCCTAACTCTGGCGGCCACTGTTCTTAACTCTGGCAGCCACTGTTCTTAACTCTGGCGGCCACTGTTCATAACTCTGGCGGCCACTGTTCTTAACTCTGGCAGCCACTGTTCTTAACTCTGGCAGTCACTGTTCTTAACTCTGGCAGCCACTGTTCTTAACTCTGGCAGCCACTCTTCTTAACTCTGGCGGCCACTGTTCATAACTCTGGCGGCCACTGTTCCTAAGTCTAGGGGCCACTGTTCTTAACTCTGGCAGCCACTGTTCTTAACTCTGATGGACACTGTTCTTAACTCTGGCAGCCACTGTTTTTAACTCTGGCAGCCACTGTTCTTAACTCTGGCAGCCACTGTTCTTAACTCTGGCGGCCACTGTTCATAACTCTGGCGGCCACTGTTCTTAACTCTGGCAGCCACTGTTCTTAACTCTGGCGGCCACTGTTCTTAACTATGGCGGCCACTGTTCTTAACGCTGGCGGCCACTGTTCTTAACTTTGGCGGCCACTGTTCTTAACTCTGGCAGCCACTGTTCGTAACTCTGGCAGCCACTGTTCTTAACTCTGGCGGTAACTGTTCTTAGCGCTGGCGGCAACTATTCTTAACTCTTGCATCCACTGTTCTTAACTCTGGCGGTAACTGTTCTTAACTCTGGCAGCCACTGTTCGTAACTCTGGCAGCCACTGTTCCTAACTCTGGAATCAACTGTTCTTAACTCCTGCAGCCACTGTTCTTTCCTCTGGCGGCCAATGTCCCTAACTCTGGTAGCCACTGTTCTTAACTCTGGCGGCAACTGTTCTTAACTCTGGTGGCCACTCTTCTTAACTCTGGCGGCAACTGTTCTTAACTCTGTTGGCAACTGTTCTTAACTCTGGCATCCACTGTTCTTAACTCTGGCAGCCACTGTTTTTAACTCTGGCGGTAACTGCTCTTAGAGCTGGCGGCGACTGTTCTTAACTCTGGCAGCCACTGATCTTAACTCTGGCTGCTACTGTTCTTAATTCTGGTGGCCACTGTTCTTAACTCTGGCGGCCACTTTTCTTAACTCTGGCGGACACTGTTCTTAACTCTGGCGGCCTCTGTTTTTAACTCTGTCAGCAACTGTTCTTAACACTGGCAGCCACTGTTCTTAACTCTGGCGGCAACTGTTCTTAACTCTGGCAGCCACTGTTCTTAACGCCGGCAGCCACTCTTCTTTACTCTGGAGGCCACTGTTCTTAACTCTGGTAGCCACTGTCCTTAACTCTGGCAGCCACTTTTCTTAAATCTGGCGCCACTGTTCTTAACTCTGTTGGCAACTGTTCTTAACTCTGGAGGCAACTGTTCATAACTCTGGCGGCAACTGTTCTTAACTCTGGCGGCCACTGTTCCTAACTCTGGCAGCCACTGTTCTTAAATCTGGCGGCCACTGTTCCTAACTCTGGCAGCCACTGTTTTTAACTCTGGCAGCAACTGTTCTTAACTCTGGCGGCCACTATTCCTAACTCTGACAGCCACTGTTCTTAACTCTGGCGGCCACTGTTCCTAACTCTGGCGGCCACTGTTCTTAACACTTGCAGCCACTGTTCTTAGCTCTGGCAGCCACTGTTCTTAACTCTGGCGGCCACTGTTCATAACTCTGGCGGCCACTGTTCTTAACTCTGGCAGCCACTGTTCTTAAATCTGGCGGCCACTGTTCTTAACTATGGCGGCCACTGTTCTTAACGCTGGCGGCCACTGTTCTTAACTTTGGCGGCCACTGTTCTTAACTTTGGCAGCCACTGTTCGTAACTCTGGCAGCCACTGTTCTTAACTCTGGCGGAAACTGTTCTTAGCGCTAGCGGCAACTATTCTTAACTCTTGCATCCACTGTTCTTACCTCTGGCGGCAACTGTTCTTAACTCTGGCGGCCACTTTTCGTAACTCTGGCAGCCACTGTTCCTAACTCTGGAGGCAACTGTTCTTAACTCCAGCAGCCACTGTTCTTTCCTCTGGCGGCCACTGTCCCTAACTCTAATAGCCATTGTTCTTAACTCTGGCGGCAACTGTTCTTACCTCTGGTGGCCACTCTTCTTAACTCTGGCGGCAACTGTTCTTAACTCTGTTGGCAACTTTTCTTAACTCTGGCATCCACTGTTCTTAACTCTGGCAGCCACTGTTTTTAACTCAGGCGGTAACTGCTCTAAGCGCTGGCGGCAACTGTTCTTTACTCTGGCAGCAACTGATCTTAACTCTGGCTGCTACTGTTCTTAATTCTGGCGGCCACTGTTCTTAACTCTGGCAGCCACTGATCTTAACTCTGGCTTCTACTGTTCTTAATTCTGGCGGACACTGTTCTTAACTCTGGCGGCCTCTGTTTTTAACTCTGTCAGCAACTGTTCTTAACACTGGCAGCCACTGTTCTTAACTCTGGCGGCAACTGTTCTTAACTCTGGCAGCCACTGTTCTTAACGCCGGCAGCCACTGTTCTTTACTCTGGAGGCCACTGTTCTTAACTCTAGTAGCCACTGTTCTTAACTCTGTCAGCAACTGTTCTTAACACTGGCAGCCACTGTTCTTAACTCTGGCGGCAACTGTTCTTAACTCTGGCGGCAACTGTTCATAACTCTGGCGGCAACTGTTCTTTACTCTGCAGGCCACTGTTCCTAACTCTGGTAGCCACTGTTCTTAACTCTGGCAGCCACTTTTCTTAAATCTGGCGCACCGGTCTTAACTCTGGTGGCAACTGTTCTTAACTCTAGCGGCAACTGTTCATAACTCTGGCGGCAACTGTTCTTAACTCTGGCGGCCACTGTTCCTAACTCTGGCAGCCACTGTTCTTAAATCTGGCGGCCACTGTTCCTAACTCTGGCAGCCACTGTTTTTAACTCTGGCAGCAACTGTTCTTAACTCTGGCGGCCACTATTCCTAACTCAGGCAGCTACTGTTCTTAACTCTGGCGGCCACTGTTCCTACCTCTGGCGGCCACTGTTCTTAACACTTGCTGCCACTGTTCTTAACTCTGGCGGCCACTGTTCCTAACTATGGCGGCCACTGTTCTTAACTCTGGCAGCCACTGTTCCTAAATCTGGCGGCCACTTTTCTTAACTCTGGCGGCCACTGTTCCTAACTCTGGCAGTCACTGTTCTTAACTCTGTTGGCCACTGTTCTTAACTCTGGCGGCCACTGTTCTTAACTCTGGCAGCTACGGTTCTTAACTCTGGCGGCCACTGTTCTTAACTCTGGCGGAAACTGTTCTTAACTCTGGCAGCCACTGTTCATAACTCTGGCGGCCACTGTTCTTAACTCTGGCGGCAACTGTTCTTAACTCTGGCTGCCACTGTTCCTAACTCTGGCACCCACTGTTCTTAAATCTGGCGGCCACTGTTCCTAACTCTTGCAGCCACTGTTTTTAACTCTGGCAGCAACTGTTCTTAACTCTGGCAGCCACTATTCCTAACTCTGGCAGCCACTGTTCTTAACTCTGGCGGCCACTGTTCCTAACTCTGGCGGCCACTGTTCTTAACACTTGCAGCCACTGTTCTTAACTCTGGCAGCCACTGTTCTTAACTCTGGCGGCCACTGTTCATAACTCTGGCGGCCACTGTTCTTAACTTTGGCAGCCACTGTTCTTAACTCTGGCGGCCACTGTTCTTAACTATGGCGGCCACTGTTCTTAACGCTGGCGGCCACTGTTCTTAACTTTGGCGGCCACTGTTCTTAACTCTGGCAGCCACTGTTCGTAACTCTGGCAGCCACTGTTCTTAACTCTGGCGGTAACTGTTCTTAGCGCTAGCGGCAACTATTCTTAACTCTTGCATCCACTGTTCTTACCTCTGGCGGCAACTGTTCTTAAATCTGGCGGCCACTGTTCGTAACTCTGGCAGCCACTGTTCCTAACTCTGGAGGCAACTGTTCTTAACTCCGGCAGCCACTGTTCTTTCCTCTGGCGGCCACTGTCCCTAACTCTAATAGCCATTGTTCTTAACTCTGGCGGCAACTGTTCTTACCTCTGGTGGCCACTCTTCTTAACTCTGGCGGCAACTGTTCTTAACTCTGTTGGCAACTTTTCTTAACTCTGGCATCCACTGTTCTTTACTCTGGCAGCCACTGTTTTTAACTCTGGCGGTAACTGCTCTAAGCGCTGGCGGCAACTGTTCTTTACTCTGGCAGCCACTGATCTTAACTTTGGCTGCTACTGGTCTTAATTCTGGCGGCCACTGTTCTTAACTCTGGCAGCCACTGATCTTAACTCTGGCTGCTACTGTTCTTCATTCTGGCGGCCACTGTTCTTAACTCCAGCGGTAACTGTTCTTAGCGCTGGCGGCAACTATTCTTAACTCTTGCATCCACTGTTCTTAACTCTGGCGGCAACTGTTCTTAACTCTGGCGGCCACTGTTCGTAACTCTGGCAGCCACTGTTCCTAACTCTGGAATCAACTGTTCTTAACTCCTGCAGCCACTGTTCTTTCCTCTGGCGGCCAATGTCCCTAACTCTGGTAGCCACTGTTCTTAACTCTGGCGGCAACTGTTCCTAACTCTGGTGGCCACTCTTCTTAACTCTGGCGGCAACTGTTCTTAACTCTGTTGGCAACTGTTCTTAACTCTGGCATCCACTGTTCTTAACTCTGGCAGCCACTGTTTTTAACTCTGGCGGCAACTGTTCATAACTCTGGCGGCAACTGTTCTTTACTCTGCAGGCCACTGTTCCTAACTCTGGTAGCCACTGTTCTTAACTCTGGCAGCCACTTTTCTTAAATCTGGCGCACCGGTCTTAACTCTGGTGGCAACTGTTCTTAACTCTAGCGGCAACTGTTCATAACTCTGGCGGCAACTGTTCTTAACTCTGGCGGCCACTGTTCCTAACTCTGGCAGCCACTGTTCTTAAATCTGGCGGCCACTGTTCCTAACTCTGGCAGCCACTGTTTTTAACTCTGGCAGCTACGGTTCTTAGCTCTGGCGGCCACTGTTCTTAACTCTGTCAGCAACTGTTCTTAACACTGGCAGCCACTGTTCTAAACTCTGGCGGCAACTGTTCTTAACTCTGGCAGCCACTGTTCTTAACGCCGGCAGCCACTGTTCTTTACTCTGGAGGCCACTGTTCTTAACTCTAGTAGCCACTGTTCTTAACTCTGTCAGCAACTGTTCTTAACACTGGCAGCCACTGTTCTTAACTCTGGCGGCAACTGTTCTTAACTCTGGCGGCAACTGTTCATAACTCTGTCGGCAACTGTTCTTTACTCTGCAGGCCACTGTTCTTAACTCTGGTAGCCACTGTTCTTAACTCTGGCAGCCACTTTTCTTAAATCTGGCGCACCGGTCTTAACTCTGGTGGCAACTGTTCTTAACTCTAGCGGCAACTGTTCATAACTCTGGCGGCAACTGTTCTTAACTCTGGCGGCCACTGTTCCTAACTCTGGCAGCCACTGTTCTTAAATCTGGCGGCCACTGTTCCTAACTCTGGCAGCCACTGTTTTTAACTCTGGCAGCAACTGTTCTTAACTCTGGCGGCCACTATTCCTAACTCAGGCAGCTACTGTTCTTAACTCTGGCGGCCACTGTTCCTACCTCTGGCGGCCACTGTTCTTAACACTTGCAGCCACTGTTCTTAACTCTGGCGGCCACTGTTCCTAACTATGGCGGCCACTGTTCTTAACTCGGGCAGCCACTGTTCCTAAATCTGGCGGCCACTGTTCTTAACTCTGGCGGCCACTGTTCTTAACTCTGGCAGTCACTGTTCTTAACTCTGTTGGCCACTGTTCTTAACTCTGGCGGCCACTGTTCTTAACTCTGGCAGCTACGGTTCTTAACTCTGGCGGCCACTGTTCTTAACTCTGGCGGAAACTGTTCTTTACTCTGGCAGCCACTGTTCATAACTCTGGCGGCCACTGTTCTTAACTCTGGCGGCAACTGTTCTTAACTCTGGCGGCCACTGTTCCTAACTCTGGCAGCCACTGTTCTTAAATCTGGCGGCCACTGTTCCTAACTCTTGCAGCCACTGTTTTTAACTCTGGCAGCAACTGTTCTTAACTCTGGCAGCCACTATTCCTAACTCTGGCAGCCACTGTTCTTAACTCTGGCGGCCACTGTTCCTAACTCTGGCGGCCACTGTTCTTAACACTTGCAGCCACTGTTCTTAACTCTGGCAGCCACTTTTCTTAAATCTGGCGCACCGGTCTTAACTCTGGTGGCAACTGTTCTTAACTCTAGCGGCAACTGTTCATAACTCTGGCGGCAACTGTTCTTAACTCTGGCGGCCACTGTTCCTAACTCTGGCAGCCACTGTTCTTAAATCTGGCGGCCACTGTTCCTAACTCTGGCAGCCACTGTTTTTAACTCTGGCAGCAACTGTTCTTAACTCTGGCGGCCACTATTCCTAACTCAGGCAGCTACTGTTCTTAACTCTGGCGGCCACTGTTCCTACCTCTGGCGGCCA
This sequence comes from Procambarus clarkii, assembly GCF_040958095.1. Taxonomy (NCBI): domain Eukaryota; kingdom Metazoa; phylum Arthropoda; class Malacostraca; order Decapoda; family Cambaridae; genus Procambarus; species Procambarus clarkii. The sequence goes on from NC_091154.1 coordinate 60,471,386, forward strand.
CTGTTCTTAACACTTGCAGCCACTGTTCTTAACTCTGGCGGCCACTGTTCCTAACTATGGCGGCCACTGTTCTTAACTCTGGCAGCCACTGTTCCTAAATCTGGCGGCCACTGTTCTTAACTCTGGCGGCCACTGTTCTTAACTCTGGCAGTCACTGTTCTTAACTCTGTTGGCCACTGTTCTTAACTCTGGCGGCCACTGTTCTTAACTCTGGCAGCTACGGTTCTTAACTCTGGCGGCCACTGTTCTTAACTCTGGCGGAAACTGTTCTTAACTCTGGCAGCCACTGTTCATAACTCTGGCGGCCACTGTTCTTAACTCTGGCGGCAACTGTTCTTAACTCTGGCGGCCACTGTTCCTAACTCTGGCAGCCACTGTACTTAAATCTGGCGGCCACTGTTCCTAACTCTTGCAGCCACTGTTTTTAACTCTGGCAGCAACTGTTCTTAACTCTGGCAGCCACTATTCCTAACTCTGGCAGCCACTGTTCTTAACTCTGGCGGCCACTGTTCCTAACTCTGGCGGCCACTGTTCTTAACTCTGGCAGCCACTGTTCTTAACTCTGGCGGCCACGGTTCTTAACTATGGCGGCCACTGTTCTTAACGCTGGCGGCCACTGTTCTTAACTTTGGCGGCCCCTGTTCTTAACTCTGGCAGCCACTGTTCGTAACTCTGGCAGCCACTGTTCTTAACTCTGGCGGCAACTGTTCTTAACTCTGGCGGCAACTGTTCATAACTCTGTCGGCAACTGTTCTTTACTCTGCAGGCCACTGTTCTTAACTCTGGTAGCCACTGTTCTTAACTCTGGCAGCCACTTTTCTTAAATCTGGCGCACCGGTCTTAACTCTGGTGGCAACTGTTCTTAACTCTAGCGGCAACTGTTCATAACTCTGGCGGCAACTGTTCTTAACTCTGGCGGCCACTGTTCCTAACTCTGGCAGCCACTGTTCTTAAATCTGGCGGCCACTGTTCCTAACTCTGGCAGCCACTGTTTTTAACTCTGGCAGCAACTGTTCTTAACTCTGGCGGCCACTATTCCTAACTCAGGCAGCCACTGTTCTTAACTCTGGCGGCCACTGTTCCTACCTCTGGCGGCCACTGTTCTTAACACTTGCAGCCACTGTTCTTAACTCTGGCGGCCACTGTTCCTAACTATGGCGGCCACTGTTCTTAACTCGGGCAGCCACTGTTCCTAACTCTGGCGGCCACTGTTCTTAACTCTGGCGGCCACTGTTCTTAACTCTGGCAGTCACTGTTCTTAACTCTGTTGGCCACTGTTCTTAACTCTGGCGGCCACTGTTCTTAACTCTGGCAGCTACGGTTTTTAACTCTGGCGGCCACTGTTCTTAACTCTGGCGGAAACTGTTCTTAACTCTGGCAGCCACTGTTCATAACTCTGGCGGCCACTGTTCTTAACTCTGGGGGCAACTGTTCTTAACTCTGGCGGCCACTGTTCCTAACTCTGGCAGCCACTGTTCTTAAATCTGGCGGCCACTGTTCCTAACTCTTGCAGCCACTGTTTTTAACTCTGGCAGCAACTGTTCTTAACTCTGGCAGCCACTATTCCTAACTCTGGCAGCCACTGTTCTTAACTCTGGCGGCCACTGTTCCTAACTCTGGCGGCCACTGTTCTTAACACTTGCAGCCACTGTTCTTAACTCTGGCAGCCACTTTTCTTAAATCTGGCGCACCGGTCTTAACTCTGGTGGCAACTGTTCTTAACTCTAGCGGCAACTGTTCATAACTCTGGCGGCAACTGTTCTTAACTCTGGCGGCCACTGTTCCTAACTCTGGCAGCCACTGTTCTTAAATCTGGCGGCCACTGTTCCTAACTCTGGCAGCCACTGTTTTTAACTCTGGCAGCAACTGTTCTTAACTCTGACGGCCACTATTCCTAACTCAGGCAGCTACTGTTCTTAACTCTGGCGGCCACTGTTCCTACCTCTGGCGGCCACTGTTCTTAACACTTGCAGCCACTGTTCTTAACTCTGGCGGCCACTGTTCCTAACTATGGCGGCCACTGTTCTTAACTCTGGCAGCCACTGTTCCTAAATCTGGCGGCCACTGTTCTTAACTCTGGCGGCCACTGTTCTTAACTTTGGCAGTCACTGTTCTTAACTCTGTTGGCCACTGTTCTTAACTCTGGCGGCCACTGTTCTTAACTCTGGCAGCTACGGTTCTTAACTCTGGCGGCCACTGTTCTTAACTCTGGCGGAAACTGTTCTTAACTCTGGCAGCCACTGTTCATAACTCTGGCGGCCACTGTTCTTAACTCTGGCGGCAACTGTTCTTAACTCTGGCGGCCACTGTTCCTAACTCTGGCAGCCACTGTACTTAAATCTGGCGGCCACTGTTCCTAACTCTTGCAGCCACTGTTTTTAACTCTGGCAGCAACTGTTCTTAACTCTGGCAGCCACTATTCCTAACTCTGGCAGCCACTGTTCTTAACTCTGGCGGCCACTGTTCCTAACTCTGGCGGCCACTGTTCATAACTCTGGCGGCCACTGTTCTTAACTCTGGCAGCCACTGTTCTTAACTCTGGCGGCCGCGGTTCTTAACTATGGCGGCCACTGTTCTTAACGCTGGCGGCCACTGTTCTTAACTTTGGCGGCCACTGTTCTTAACTCTGGCAGCCACTGTTCGTAACTCTGGCAGCCACTGTTCTTAACTCTGGCGGCAACTGTTCTTAACTCTGGCGGCAACTGTTCATAACTCTGTCGGCAACTGTTCTTTACTCTGCAGGCCACTGTTCTTAACTCTGGTAGCCACTGTTCTTAACTCTGGCAGCCACTTTTCTTAAATCTGGCGCACCGGTCTTAACTCTGGTGGCAACTGTTCTTAACTCTAGCGGCAACTGTTCATAACTCTAGCGGCAACTGTTCTTAACTCTGGCGGCCACTGTTCCTAACTCTGGCAGCCACTGTTCTTAAATCTGGCGGCCACTGTTCCTAACTCTGGCAGCCACTGTTTTTAACTCTGGCAGCAACTGTTCTTAACTCTGGCGGCCACTATTCCTAACTCAGGCAGCCACTGTTCTTAACTCTGGCGGCCACTGTTCCTACCTCTGGCGGCCACTGTTCTTAACACTTGCAGCCACTGTTCTTAACTCTGGCGGCCACTGTTCCTAACTATGGCGGCCACTGTTCTTAACTCGGGCAGCCACTGTTCCTAACTCTGGCGGCCACTGTTCTTAACTCTGGCGGCCACTGTTCTTAACTCTGGCAGTCACTGTTCTTAACTCTGTTGGCCACTGTTCTTAACTCTGGCGGCCACTGTTCTTAACTCTGGCAGCTACGGTTTTTAACTCTGGCGGCCACTGTTCTTAACTCTGGCGGAAACTGTTCTTAACTCTGGCAGCCACTGTTCATAACTCTGGCGGCCACTGTTCTTAACTCTGGCGGCAACTGTTCTTAACTCTGGCGGCCACTGTTCCTAACTCTGGCAGCCACTGTTCTTAAATCTGGCGGCCACTGTTCCTAACTCTTGCAGCCACTGTTTTTAACTCTGGCAGCAACTGTTCTTAACTCTGGCAGCCACTATTCCTAACTCTGGCAGCCACTGTTCTTAACTCTGGCGGCCACTGTTCCTAACTCTGGCGGCCACTGTTCTTAACACTTGCAGCCACTGTTCTTAACTCTGGCAGCCACTTTTCTTAAATCTGGCGCACCGGTCTTAACTCTGGTGGCAACTGTTCTTAACTCTAGCGGCAACTGTTCATAACTCTGGCGGCAACTGTTCTTAACTCTGGCGGCCACTGTTCCTAACTCTAGCAGCCACTGTTCTTAAATCTGGCGGCCACTGTTCCTAACTCTGGCAGCCACTGTTTTTAACTCTGGCAGCAACTGTTCTTAACTCTGGCGGCCACTATTCCTAACTCAGGCAGCTACTGTTCTTAACTCTGGCGGCCACTGTTCCTACCTCTGGCGGCCACTGTTCTTAACACTTGCAGCCACTGTTCTTAACTCTGGCGGCCACTGTTCCTAACTATGGCGGCCACTGTTCTTTACTCTGGCAGCCACTGTTCCTAAATCTGGCGGCCACTGTTCTTAACTCTGGCGGCCACTGTTCTTAACTCTGGCAGTCACTGTTCTTAACTCTGTTGGCCACTGTTCTTAACTCTGGCGGCCACTGTTCTTAACTCTGGCAGCTACGGTTCTTAACTCTGGCGGCCACTGTTCTTAACTCTGGCGGAAACTGTTCTTAACTCTGGCAGCCACTGTTCATAACTCTGGCGGCCACTGTTCTTAACTCTGGCGGCAACTGTTCTTAACTCTGGCGGCCACTGTTCCTAACTCTAGCAGCCACTGTACTTAAATCTGGCGGCCACTGTTCCTAACTCTTGCAGCCACTGTTTTTAACTCTGGCAGCAACTGTTCTTAACTCTGGCAGCCACTATTCCTAACTCTGGCAGCCACTGTTCTTAACTCTGGCGGCCACTGTTCCTAACTCTGGCGGCCACTGTTCATAACTCTGGCGGCCACTGTTCTTAACTCTGGCAGCCACTGTTCTTAACTCTGGCGGCCACGGTTCTTAACTATGGCGGCCACTGTTCTTAACTCTGGCGGCCACTGTTCTTAACTTTGGCGGCCACTGTTCTTAACTCTGGCAGCCACTGTTCGTAACTCTGGCAGCCACTGTTCTTAACTCTGGCGGTAACTGTTCTTAGCGCTAGCGGCAACTATTCTTAACTCTTGCATCCACTGTTCTTACCTCTGGCGGCAACTGTTCTTAAATCTGGCGGCCACTGTTCGTAACTCTGGCAGCCACTGTTCCTAACTCTGGAGGCAACTGTTCTTAACTCCGGCAGCCACTGTTCTTTCCTCTGGCGGCCACTGTCCCTAACTCTAATAGCCATTGTTCTTAACTCTGGCGGCAACTGTTCTTAACTCTGTTGGCAACTTTTCTTAACTCTGGCATCCACTGTTCTTTACTCTGGCAGCCACTGTTTTTAACTCTGGCGGTAACTGCTCTAAGCGCTGGCGGCAACTGTTCTTTACTCTGGCAGCCACTGATCTTAACTCTGGCTGCTACTGTTCTTAATTCTGGCGGCCACTGTTCTTAACTCTGGCAGCCACTGATCTTAACTCTGGCTGCTACTGTTCTTCATTCTGGCGGACACTGTTCTTAACTCTGGCGGCCTCTGTTTTTAACTCTGTCAGCAACTGTTCTTAACACTGGCAGCCACTGTTCTAAACTCTGGCGGCAACTGTTCTTAACTCTGGCAGCCACTGTTCTTAACGCCGGCAGCCACTGTTCTTTACTCTGGAGGCCACTGTTCTTAACTCTAGTAGCCACTGTTCTTAACTCTGTCAGCAACTGTTCTTAACACTGGCAGCCACTGTTCTTAACTCTGGCGGCAACTGTTCTTAACTCTGGCGGCAACTGTTCATAACTCTGGCGGCAACTGTTCTTTACTCTGCAGGCCACTGTTCTTAACTCTAGTAGCCACTGTTCTTAACTCTGGCAGCCACTTTTCTTAAATCTGGCGCACCGGTCTTAACTCTGGTGGCAACTGTTCTTAACTCTAGCGGCAACTGTTCATAACTCTGGCGGCAACTGTTCTTAACTCTGGCGGCCACTGTTCCTAACTCTGGCAGCCACTGTTCTTAAATCTGGCGGCCACTGTTCCTAACTCTGGCAGCCACTGTTTTTAACTCTGGCAGCAACTGTTCTTAACTCTGGCGGCCACTATTCCTAACTCAGGCAGCCACTGTTCTTAACTCTGGCGGCCACTGTTCCTACCTCTGGCGGCCACTGTTCTTAACACTTGCAGCCACTTTTCTTAACTCTGGCGGCCACTGTTCCTAACTATGGCGGCCACTGTTCTTAACTCGGGCAGCCACTGTTCCTAACTCTGGCGGCCACTGTTCTTAACTCTGGCGGCCACTGTTCTTAACTCTGGCAGTCACTGTTCTTAACTCTGTTGGCCACTGTTCTTAACTCTGGCGGCCACTGTTCTTAACTCTGGCAGCTACGGTTTTTAACTCTGGCGGCCACTGTTCTTAACTCTGGCGGAAACTGTTCTTAACTCTGGCAGCCACTGTTCACAACTCTGGCGGCCACTGTTCTTAACTCTGGCGGCAACTGTTCTTAACTCTGGCGGCCACTGTTCCTAACTCTGGCAGCCACTGTTCTTAAATCTGGCGGCCACTGTTCCTAACTCTTGCAGCCACTGTTTTTAACTCTGGCAGCAACTGTTCTTAACTCTGGCAGCCACTATTCCTAACTCTGGCAGCCACTGTTCTTAACTCTGGCGGCCACTGTTCCTAACTCTGGCGGCCACTGTTCTTAACACTTGCAGCCACTGTTCTTAACTCTGGCAGCCACTGTTCTTAACTCTGGCGGCCACTGTTCATAACTCTGGCGGCCACTGTTCTTAACTCTGGCAGTCACTGTTCTTAACTCTGGCGGCCACTGTTCTTAACTATGGCGGCCACTGTTCTTAACGCTGGCGGCCACTGTTCTTAACTTTGGCGGCCACTGTTCTTAACTCTGGCAGCCACTGTTCGTAACTCTGGCAGCCACTGTTCTTAACTCTGGCGGTAACTGTTCTTAGCGCTGGCGGCAACTATTCTTAACTCTTGCATCCACTGTTCTTACCTCTGGCGGCAACTGTTCTTAACTCTGGCGGCCACTGTTCGTAACTCTGGCAGCCACTGTTCCTAACTCTGGAGGCAACTGTTCTTAACTCCGGCAGCCACTGTTCTTTCCTCTGGCGGCCACTGTCCCTAACTCTAATAGCCATTGTTCTTAACTCTGGCGGCAACTGTTCTTACCTCTCGTGGCCACTCTTCTTAACTCTGGCGGCAACTGTTCTTAACTCTGTTGGCAACTTTTCTTAACTCTGGCATCCACTGTTCTTAACTCTGGCAGCCACTGTTTTTAACTCTGGCGGTAACTGCTCTAAGCGCTGGCGGCAACTGTTCTTTACTCTGGCAGCCACTGATCATAACTCTGGCTGCTACTGTTCTTAATTCTGGCGGCCACTGTTCTTAACTCTGGCAGCCACTGATCTTAACTCTGGCTGCTACTGTTCTTAATTCTGGCGGACACTGTTCTTAACTCTGGCGGCCTCTGTTTTTAACTCTGTCAGCAACTGTTCTTAACACTGGCAGCCACTGTTCTTAACTCTGGCGGCAACTGTTCTTAACTCTGGCAGCCACTGTTCTTAACGCCGGCAGCCACTGTTCTTTACTCTGGAGGCCACTGTTCTTAACTCTAGTAGCCACTGTTCTTAACTCTGTCAGCAACTGTTCTTAACACTGGCAGCCACTGTTCTTAACTCTGGCGGCAACTGTTCTTAACTCTGGCGGCAACTGTTCATAACTCTGTCGGCAACTGTTCTTTACTCTGCAGGCCACTGTTCTTAACTCTGGTAGCCACTGTTCTTAACTCTGGCAGCCACTTTTCTTAAATCTGGCGCACCGGTCTTAACTCTGGTGGCAACTGTTCTTAACTCTAGCGGCAACTGTTCATAACTCTGGCGGCAACTGTTCTTAACTCTGGCGGCCACTGTTCCTAACTCTGGCAGCCACTGTTCTTAAATCTGGCGGCCACTGTTCCTAACTCTGGCAGCCACTGTTTTTAACTCTGGCAGCAACTGTTCTTAACTCTGGCGGCCACTATTCCTAGCTCAGGCAGCCACTGTTCTTAACTCTGGCGGCCACTGTTCCTACCTCTGGCGGCCACTGTTCTTAACACTTGCAGCCACTGTTCTTAACTCTGGCGGCCACTGTTCCTAACTATGGCGGCCACTGTTCTTAACTCTGGCAGCCACTGTTCCTAACTCTGGCGGCCACTGTTCTTAACTCTGGCGGCCACTGTTCTTAACTCTGGCAGTCACTGTTCTTAACTCTGTTGGCCACTGTTCTTAACTCTGGCTGCCACTGTTCTTAACTCTGGCAGCTACGGTTCTTAACTCTGGCGGCCACTGTTCTTAACTCTGGCGGAAACTGTTCTTAACTCTGGCAGCCACTGTTCATAACTCTGGCGGCCACTGTTCTTAACTCTGGCGGCAACTGTTCTTAACTCTGGCGGCCACTGTTCCTAACTCTGGCAGCCACTGTTCCTAAATCTGGCGGCCACTGTTCCTAACTCTTCCAGCCACTGTTTTTAACTCTGGCAGCAACTGTTCTTAACTCTGGCGGCCACTATTCCTAACTCTGGCAGCCACTGTTCTTAACTCTGGCGGCCACTGTTCCTAACTCTGGCGGCCACTGTTCTTAACACTTGCAGCCACTGTTCTTAACTCTGGCAGCCACTGTTCTTAACTCTGGCGGCCACTGTTCTTAACTATGGCGGCCACTGTTCTTAACGCTGGCGGCCACTGTTCTTAACTTTGGCGGCCACTGTTCTTAACTCTGGCAGCCACTGTTCGTAACTCTAGCAGCCACTGTTCTTAACTCTGGCGGTAACTGTACTTACCTCTGGTGGCCACTCTTCTTAACTCTGGCGGCCACTGTTCGTAACTCTGGCAGCCACTGTTCCTAACTCTGGAGGCAACTGTTCTTAACTCCGGCAGCCACTGTTCTTTCCTCTGGCGGCCACTGTCCCTAACTCTAATAGCCACTGTTTTTAACTCTGGCGGCATCTGTTCTTACCTCTGGTGGCCACTCTTCTTAACTCTGGCGGCAACTGTTCTTAACTCTGTTGGCAACTGTTCTTAACTCTGGCATCCACTGTTCTTAACTCTGGCAGCCACTGTTTTTAACTCTGGCGGTAACTGCTCTTAGCGCTGGCGGCAACTGTTCTTTACTCTGGCAGCCACTGATCTTAACTCTGGCTGCTACTGTTCTTAATTCTGGCGGCCACTGTTCTTAACTCTGGCAGCCACTGATCTTAACTCTGGCTGCTACTGTTCTTAATTCTGGCGGACACTGTTCTTAACTCTGGCGGCCTCTGTTTTTAACTCTGTCAGCAACTGTTCTTAACACTGGCAGCCACTGTTCTTAACTCTGTCAGCAACTGTTCTTAACACTGGCAGCCACTGTTCTTAACTCTGGCGGCAACTGTTCTTAACTCTGGCGGCAACTGTTCAAAACTCTGGCGGCAACTGTTCTTTACTCTGCAGGCCACTGTTCTTAACTCTGGTAGCCACTGTTCTTAACTCTGGCAGCCACTTTTCTTAAATCTGGCGCACCGGTCTTAACTCTGGTGGCAACTGTTCTTAACTCTGGCGGCAACTGTTCATAACTCTGGCGGCAACTGTTCTTAACTCTGGCGGCAACTGTTCATAACTCAGGCAGCCACTGTTCTTAACTCTGGCGGCCACTGTTCCTACCTCTGGCGGCCACTGTTCTTAACACTTGCAGCCACTGTTCTTAACTCTGGCGGCCACTGTTCCTAACTATGGCGGCCACTGTTCTTAACTCTGGCAGCCACTGTTCCTAACTCTGGCAGCTACGGTTCTTAACTCTGGCGGCCACTGTTCTTAACTCTGGCGGAAACTGTTCTTAACTCTGGCAGCCACTGTTCATAACTCTGGCGGCCACTGTTCTTAACTCTGGTGGCCAATGTTCTTAACTCTGGCGGCCACTGTTCTTAACTCTGGCGGAAACTGTTCTTAACTCTGGCAGCCACTGTTCATAACTCTGGCGGCCACTGTTCTTAACTCTGGTGGCCAATGTTCTTAACACTAGCGGCCACTGTTCTTAACTCTGGCAGCCACTGTTCTTAACTCTGGTGGCCACTGTTCTTAACTCTGGCAGCCACTGTTCTTAACTCTGGATGCCACTGTTCTTAACTATAGCGGCCACTGTTCTTTACGCTGGCGGCCACTGTTCTTAACTTTGACGGCCACTGTTCTTAACTCTGGCGGCCACTTTTCTTAACTCTGGCAGTGAAAGTTTTTAATTCTGTTGGCCACTGTTCTTAACTCTGGCGGCCACTGTTCTTAACTCTGGCAGCCACTGTTCTTAACTCTGGGGGCCATTGTTCTTAACTCTGTTGGTTACTGTTCTTAACTCTGGAGGTCACTGTTCTTAACTCTGGCGGCAACTGTTCTTAACTCTGGCATCCACTGTTCCTAACTCTGGCGGCAACTGTTCTTAACGCTGGCGGCAACTGTTCTAAACTCTGGCGGCAACTGTTCTTAACTCTGGCATCCACTGTTCTTAACTCTGGCGGCAACTGTTCTTAACTTCGACGGCAACTGTTTTTAACTCTGGCATTCACAGTTCTTTACTCTGGCGGCAACTGTTCTTAACTCTGGCGGCAACTATTCTTAACTGTGCCATCCACTGTTCTTAACTCTGGCGGCAACTGTTCTTAACTCTGGCGGCAACTGTTCTTAACTCCGGCGGCAACTATTCTTAACTGTGCCATCCACTGTTCTTAACTCTGGCGGCAACTGTTCTTAACTCTGGCGTCCACTGTTCGTAACTCTGGCAGCCACTGTTCCTAACTCTGGCGGCAACTGTTCTTAACTCCGGCAGCCACTGTTCTTTCCTCTGGCGGTCACTGTACTTAACTCTGGCAGGCACTGTTCTTAACTCTGGCGGCAACTGTTCTTAACTCTGGTGGCAACTGTTCTTAACTCTGGCGCCCACTGTTCGTAACTCTGGCAGCCACTGTTCCTAACTCTGGCGGCAACTCTTCTTAACTCCTGCAGCCACTGTTCTTTCCTCTGGCGGTCACTGTCCTTAACTCTGGCAGGCACTGTTCTTAACTCTGGCGGCAACTGTTCTTAACTCTGGTGGCCACTCTTCTTAACTCTGGCGGCAACTGTTCTTAACTCTGGCAGCCACTGTTCTTAACTCTGGTGGCCACTGTTCTTAACTCTGGCAGCCACTGATCTTAACTCTGGCAGCTACTGTTCTTAACTCTGGCGGCCACTGTTCTTAACTCTGGCGGCCACTTTTCTTAACTATGTAGGACACTGTTCTTAAATCTGGCGGTCCCTGTTCTTAACTCTGGCGGCCTCTGTTTTTAACTCTGTTAGCAACTGTTCTTAACACTGGTAGCCACTGTTCTTAACTCTGGCGGCAACTGTTCTTAACTCTGGCAGCCACTGTTCTTAACTCTGGCGGCCACTGTTCTTAACTCTGGTAGCCACTGTTCTTAACTTTGGCAGCCACTTTTCTTAAATCTGGCGCCACTGTTCTTAACTCTGGTGGCAACTGTTCTTAACTCTGTCGGCCACTGTTCATAACTTTGGCGGCAACTGTTCTAAACTCTGGCGGCCACTGTTCTTAACTCCGGCAGCCACTGTTCTTTACTCTGGCGACAACTGTTCTTAACTCTGGCAGCCACTGTTCTTAACTTTGGCAGCCACTGTTCTTAACTCTGGCAGCCAGTTTTTTTAATTCTGGCGGCCACTGTTCTTACCTCTGGCAGCCACTATTCTTAACTCTGGCGGCCACTGTTCCTAACTCTGGCAGCCACTGTTCTTAACTCTGGTGGCAACTGTTCCTAACTCTGGCGGCCACTGTTATTAACACTTGCAGCCACTGTTCTTAACTCTGGCGGCCACTGTTCTTAACTCTGGCGGCCACTGTTCTTAACTATGGCGGCCACTGTTCTTAACTCTGGCGGCCACTGTTTTTAACTCTGGCGGCCACTGTTCTTAACTCTGGCAGTCACTGTTCTTAACTCTGGCAGCCACTGTTCATAACTCTGGCGGCCACTGTTCTTAACTCTGGTTGCCATTGTTCTTAACTCTGGTCGCCACTGTCCTTAACTCTGGAAGCCACTGTTTTTAACTCTGGCAGCCACTGTTCTTAACTCTGGCGCCCACTGTTCTTAACTCTGGCGGCCACTGTTCTTAACTCTGGCAGCCACTGTTCTTAACTCTGGTGGCCACTGTTCTCAACTCTGGCAGCCACTGTTTTTAACTCTGGCAGCCTCTGTTCTTAACTCTGGCGGCCACTGTTCCTAAGTCTGGCAACCACTGTTCTTAAATCTGGCGGCCACTGTTCTTAACTTTGGCAGCCACTGTTCTTAACTCTGGCAGCCACTTTTTTTAATTCTGGCAGCCACTGTTCCTAACTCTGCCAGCCACTGTTCTTAACTCCTGCGGCAACTGTTCCTAACTCTGGCGGCCACTGTTATTGACACTTGCAGCCACTGTTCTTAACTCTGGCGGACACTGTTCTAAACTCTGGCGGCCTCTGTTTTTAACTCTGTCAGCAACTGTTCTTAACACTGGCAGCCACTGTTCTTAACTCTGGCGGCAACTGTTCTTAACTCTGGCAGCCACTGTTCTTAACGCCGGCAGCCACTGTTCTTTATTCTGGAGGCCACTGTTCTTAACTCTGGTAGCCACTGTTCTTAACTCTGGCAGCCACTTTTTTTAAATCTGGCGCCACTGTTCTTAACTCTGGTGGCAACTGTTCTTAACTCTGGCGGCAACTGTTCATAACTCTGGCGGAAACTGTTCTTAACTCTGCCGGCCACTGTTCCTAACTCTGGCAGCCACTGTTCTTAAATCTGGCGGCTACTGTTCCTAACTCTGGCGGCCACTGTTCTTAACTCTGGCAGCCACTGATCTTAACTCTGGCGGCCACTGTTCATAACTCTGGCGGCCACTGTTCTTAACTATGGCAGCCACTGTTCTTAACTCTGGCAGCCACTGTTCTTAACTCTGGCGGCCACTGTTCATAACTCTGGCGGCCACTGTTCCTAAGTCTAGGGCCACTGTTCTTAACTCTGGCAGCCACTGTTCCTAACTCTGATGGACACTGTTCTTAACTCTGGCAGCCACTGTTTTTAACTCTGGCAGCCACTGTTCTTAACTCTGGCAGCCACTGTTCTTAACTCTGGCGGCCACTGTTCATAACTCTGGCGGCCACTGTTCTTAACTCTGGCAGCCACTGTTCCTAACTTTGGCGGCCACTGTTCTTAACTCTGGCAGCCACTGTTCGTAACTCTGGCAGCCACTGTTCTTAACTCTGGCGGTAACTGTTCTTAGCGCAGGCGGCAACTATTCTTAACTCTTGCATCCACTGTTCTTAACTCTGGCGGCAACTGTTCCTAACTCTGGCGGCCACTGTTTGTAACTCTGGCAGCCACTGTTCCTAACTCTGGAGGCAACTGTTCTTAACTCCTGCAGCCACTGTTCTTTCCTCTGGCGGCCACTGTCCCTAACTCTGGTAGCCACTGTTCTTAACTCTGGCGGCAACTGTTCTTAACTCTGGTGGCCACTCTTCTTAACTCTAACGGCAACTGTTCTTAACTCTGGCATCCACTGTTCTTAACTCTGGCAGCCACTGTTTTTAACTCTGGCAGTAACTGTTCTTACCGCTGGCGGCAACTGTTCCTAACTCTGGCAGCCACTGATCTTAACTCTGGCTGCTACTGTTCTTATTTCTGGCGGCCACTGTTCTTAACTCTGGCGGCCACTTTTCTTAACTGTGGCGGACACTGTTCTTAACTCTGGCGGCCTCTGTTTTTAAATCTGTCAGCAACTGTTCTTAACACTGGCAGCCACTGTTCTTAACTTTGGCGGCAACTGTTCTTAACTCTGGCAGCCACTGTTCTTAACGCCGGCAGCCACTGTTCTTTACTCTGGAGGCCACTGTTCTTAACTCTGGTAGCCATTGTTCTTAACTCTGGCAGCCACTTTTCTTAAATCTGGCGCCACTGTTCCTAACTCTGGTGGCAACTGTTCTTAACTCTGGCGGCAACTGTTCATAACTCTGGCGGCCACTGTTCTTAACTCTGGCGGCCACTTTTCTTAACTCTGGCAGTGAAAGTTTTTAATTCTGTTGGCCACTGTTCTTAACTCTGGCGGCCACTGTTCTTAACTCTGGCAGCCACTGTTCTTAACTCTGGGGGCCATTGTTCTTAACTCTGTTGGTTACTGTTCTTAACTCTGGAGGTCACTGTTCTTAACTCTGGCGGCAACTGTTCTTAACTCTGGCATCCACTGTTCCTAACTCTGGCGGCAACTGTTCTTAACGCTGGCGGCAACTGTTCTAAACTCGGGCGGCAACTGTTCTTAACTCTGGCATCCACTGTTCTTAACTCTGGCGGCAACTGTTCTTAACTTCGACGGCAACTGTTTTTAACTCTGGCATTCACAGTTCTTTACTCTGGCGGCAACTGTTCTTAACTCTGGCGGCAACTATTCTTAACTGTGCCATCCACTGTTCTTAACTCTGGCGGCAACTGTTCTTAACTCTGGCGGCAACTGTTCTTAACTCCGGCGGCAACTATTCTTAACTGTGCCATCCACTGTTCTTAACTCTGGCGGCAACTGTTCTTAACTCTGGCGTCCACTGTTCGTAACTCTGGCAGCCACTGTTCCTAACTCTGGCGGCAACTGTTCTTAACTCCGGCAGCCACTGTTCTTTCCTCTGGCGGTCACTGTACTTAACTCTGGCAGGCACTGTTCTTAACTCTGGCGGCAACTGTTCTTAACTCTGGTGGCAACTGTTCTTAACTCTGGCAGCCACTGTTCGTAACTCTGGCAGCCACTGTTCCTAACTCTGGCGGCAACTCTTCTTAACTCCTGCAGCCACTGTTCTTTCCTCTGGCGGTCACTGTCCTTAACTCTGGCAGGCACTGTTCTTAACTCTGGCGGCAACTGTTCTTAACTCTGGTGGCCACTCTTCTTAACTCTGGCGGCAACTGTTCTTAACTCTGGCAGCCACTGTTCTTAACTCTGGTGGCCACTGTTCTTAACTCTGGCAGCCACTGATCTTAACTCTGGCAGCTACTGTTCTTAACTCTGGCGGCCACTGTTCTTAACTCTGGCGGCCACTTTTCTTAACTATGTAGGACACTGTTCTTAAATCTGGCGGTCCCTGTTCTTAACTCTGGCGGCCTCTGTTTTTAACTCTGTTAGCAACTGTTCTTAACACTGGTAGCCACTGTTCTTAACTCTGGCGGCAACTGTTCTTAACTCTGGCAGCCACTGTTCTTAACTCTGGCGGCCACTGTTCTTAACTCTGGTAGCCACTGTTCTTAACTTTGGCAGCCACTTTTCTTAAATCTGGCGCCACTGTTCTTAACTCTGGTGGCAACTGTTCTTAACTCTGTCGGCCACTGTTCATAACTTTGGCGGCAACTGTTCTAAACTCTGGCGGCCACTGTTCTTAACTCCGGCAGCCACTGTTCTTTACTCTGGCGACAACTGTTCTTAACTCTGGCAGCCACTGTTCTTAACTTTGGCAGCCACTGTTCTTAACTCTGGCAGCCAGTTTTTTTAATTCTGGCGGCCACTGTTCTTACCTCTGGCAGCCACTATTCTTAACTCTGGCGGCCACTGTTCCTAACTCTGGCAGCCACTGTTCTTAACTCTGGTGGCAACTGTTCCTAACTCTGGCGGCCACTGTTATTAACACTTGCAGCCACTGTTCTTAACTCTGGCGGCCACTGTTCTTAACTCTGGCGGCCACTGTTCTTAACTATGGCGGCCACTGTTCTTAACTCTGGCGGCCACTGTTTTTAACTCTGGCGGCCACTGTTCTTAACTCTGGCAGTCACTGTTCTTAACTCTGGCAGCCACTGTTCATAACTCTGGCGGCCACTGTTCTTAACTCTGGTGGCCATTGTTCTTAACTCTGGTCGCCACTGTCCTTAACTCTGGAAGCCACTGTTTTTAACTCTGGCAGCCACTGTTCTTAACTCTGGCGCCCACTGTTCTTAACTCTGGCGGCCACTGTTCTTAACTCTGGCAGCCACTGTTCTTAACTCTGGTGGCCACTGTTCTCAACTCTGGCAGCCACTGTTTTTAACTCTGGCAGCCTCTGTTCTTAACTCTGGCGGCCACTGTTCCTAAGTCTGGCAACCACTGTTCTTAAATCTGGCGGCCACTGTTCTTAACTTTGGCAGCCACTGTTCTTAACTCTGGCAGCCACTTTTTTTAATTCTGGCAGCCACTGTTCCTAACTCTGCCAGCCACTGTTCTTAACTCCTGCGGCAACTGTTCCTAACTCTGGCGGCCACTGTTATTGACACTTGCAGCCACTGTTCTTAACTCTGGCGGACACTGTTTTAAACTCTGGCGGCCTCTGTTTTTAACTCTGTCAGCAACTGTTCTTAACACTGGCAGCCACTGTTCTTAACTCTGGCGGCAACTGTTC
This sequence comes from Procambarus clarkii, assembly GCF_040958095.1. Classification (NCBI taxonomy): domain Eukaryota; kingdom Metazoa; phylum Arthropoda; class Malacostraca; order Decapoda; family Cambaridae; genus Procambarus; species Procambarus clarkii. Next base: position 60,487,411 of record NC_091154.1, read on the forward strand.
TTAACTCTGGCAGCCACTGTTCTTAACGCCGGCAGCCACTGTTCTTTATTCTGGAGGCCACTGTTCTTAACTCTGGTAGCCACTGTTCTTAACTCTGGCAGCCACTTTTTTTAAATCTGGCGCCACTGTTCTTAACTCTGGTGGCAACTGTTCTTAACTCTGGCGGCAACTGTTCATAACTCTGGCGGAAATTGTTCTTAACTCTGCCGGCCACTGTTCCTAACTCTGGCAGCCACTGTTCTTAAATCTGGCGGCTACTGTTCCTAACTCTGGCGGCCACTGTTCTTAACTCTGGCAGCCACTGATCTTAACTCTGGCGGCCACTGTTCATAACTCTGGCGGCCACTGTTCTTAACTATGGCAGCCACTGTTCTTAACTCTGGCAGCCACTGTTCTTAACTCTGGCGGCCACTGTTCATAACTCTGGCGGCCACTGTTCCTAAGTCTAGGGCCACTGTTCTTAACTCTGGCAGCCACTGTTCCTAACTCTGATGGACACTGTTCTTAACTCTGGCAGCCACTGTTTTTAACTCTGGCAGCCACTGTTCTTAACTCTGGCAGCCACTGTTCTTAACTCTGGCGGCCACTGTTCATAACTCTGGCGGCCACTGTTCTTAACTCTGGCAGCCACTGTTCCTAACTTTGGCGGCCACTGTTCTTAACTCTGGCAGCCACTGTTCGTAACTCTGGCAGCCACTGTTCTTAACTCTGGCGGTAACTGTTCTTAGCGCAGGCGGCAACTATTCTTAACTCTTGCATCCACTGTTCTTAACTCTGGCGGCAACTGTTCCTAACTCTGGCGGCCACTGTTTGTAACTCTGGCAGCCACTGTTCCTAACTCTGGAGGCAACTGTTCTTAACTCCTGCAGCCACTGTTCTTTCCTCTGGCGGCCACTGTCCCTAACTCTGGTAGCCACTGTTCTTAACTCTGGCGGCAACTGTTCTTAACTCTGGTGGCCACTCTTCTTAACTCTAACGGCAACTGTTCTTAACTCTGGCATCCACTGTTCTTAACTCTGGCAGCCACTGTTTTTAACTCTGGCAGTAACTGTTCTTACCGCTGGCGGCAACTGTTCCTAACTCTGGCAGCCACTGATCTTAACTCTGGCTGCTACTGTTCTTATTTCTGGCGGCCACTGTTCTTAACTCTGGCGGCCACTTTTCTTAACTGTGGCGGACACTGTTCTTAACTCTGGCGGCCTCTGTTTTTAAATCTGTCAGCAACTGTTCTTAACACTGGCAGCCACTGTTCTTAACTTTGGCGGCAACTGTTCTTAACTCTGGCAGCCACTGTTCTTAACGCCGGCAGCCACTGTTCTTTACTCTGGAGGCCACTGTTCTTAACTCTGGTAGCCATTGTTCTTAACTCTGGCAGCCACTTTTCTTAAATCTGGCGCCACTGTTCCTAACTCTGGTGGCAACTGTTCTTAACTCTGGCGGCAACTGTTCATAACTCTGGCGGCAACTGTTCTTAACTCTGGCGGCCACTGTTCCTAACTCTGGCAGCCACTGTTCTTAAATCTGGCGGCCACTGTTCCTAACTCTGGCAGCCACTGTTTTTAACTCTGGCAGCAACTGTTCTTAACTTTGGCGGCCACTATTCCTAACTCTGGCCGCCACTGTTCTTAACTCTGGCGGCCACTGTTCTTAACTCTGGCGGCCACTGTTCTTAACACTTGCAGCCACTGTTCTTAACTCTGGCAGCCACTGTTCTTAACTCTGGCGGCCACTGTTCATAACTCTGGCGGCCACTGTTCTTAACTCTGGCAGCCACTGTTCTTAACTCTGGCGGCCACTGTTCTTAACTATGGCGGCCACTGTTCTTAACGCTGGCGGCCACTGTTCTTAACTTTGGCGGCCACTGTTCTTAACTCTGGCAGCCACTGTTCGTAACTCTGGCAGCCACTGTTCTTAACTCTGTCTGTAACTGTTCTTAGCGCTGGCGGCAACTATTCTTAACTCTTGCATCCACTGTTCATAACTCTGGCGGCAACTGTTCTTAACTCTGGCGGCCACTGTTCGTAACTCTGGCAGCCACTGTTCCTAACTCTGGAGGCAACTGTACTTAACTCCGGCAGCCACTGTTCTTTCCTCTGGCGGCCACTGTCCCTAACTCTAATAGCCACTGTTCTTAACTCTGGCATCCACTGTTCTTAACTCTGGCAGCCACTGTTTTTAACTCTGGCGGTAACTGCTCTTAGCGCTGGCGGCAACTGTTCTTAACTCTGGCAGCCACTGATCTTAACTCTGGCTGCTACTGTTCTTAATTCTGGCAGCCAATGTTCTTAACTCTGGCGGCCACTTTTCTTAACTCTGGCGGACACTGTTCTTAACTCTGGCGGCCTCTGTTTTTAACTCTGTCAGCAACTGTTCTTAACACTGGCAGCCACTGTTCTTAACTCTGGCGGCAACTGTTCTTAACTCTGGCAGCCTCTGTTCTTAACGCCGGCAGCCACTGTTCTTTACTCTGGAGGCCACTGTTCTTAACTCTGGTAGCTACTGTTCTTAACTCTGTCAGCAACTGTTCTTAACACTGGCAGCCACTGTTATTAACTCTGGCGGCAACTGTTCTTAACTCTGGCGGCAACTGTTCATAACTCTGGCGGCAACTGTTCTTTACTCTGTAGGCCACTGTTCTTAACTCTGGTAGCCACTGTTCTTAACTCTGGCGGCAACTGTTCATAACTCTGGCAGCCACTGATCTTAAATCTGGCGGCCACTGTTCCTAACTCTGGCAGCCACTGTTTTTAACTCTGGCAGCAACTGTTCTTAACTCTGGCGACCACTATTCCTAACTCTGGCAGCCACTGTTCTTAACTCTGGCGGCCACTGTTCCAACCTCTGGCGGCCACTGTTCTTAACACTTGCAGCCACTGTTCTTAACTCTGGCGGCCACTGTTCCTAACTATAGCGGCCAATGTTCTTAACTCTGGCGGCCACTGTTCTTAACTCTGGCGGCCACTGTTCTTAACTCTGGCAGCCATTGTTCTTAACTCTGGGGGCCACTGTTCTTAACTCTGATGGTTACTGTTTTTAACTCTGGAGGTCACTGTTCTTAACTCTGGCGGCAACTGTTCTTAACTCTGGCATCCACTGTTCCTAACTCTGGCGGCAACTGTTCTTAACGCTGGCGGCAACTGTTCTAAACTCTGGCGGCAACTGTTCTTAACTCTGGCATCCACTGTTCTTAACTCTGGCGGCAACTGTTCTTAACTCCGACGGCAACTGTTTTTAACTCTGGCATTCACAGTTCTTTACTCTGGCGGCAACTGTTCTTAACTCTGGCGGCAACTATTCTTAACTGTGCCATCCACTGTTCTTAACTCTGGCGGCAACTGTTCTTAACTCTTGCGGCCACTGTTCGTAACTCTGGCAGCCACTGTTCCTAACTCTGGCGGCAACTGTTCTTAACTCCGGCAGCCACTGTTCTTTCCTCTGGCGGTCACTGTACTTAACTCTGGCAGGCACTGTTCTTAACTCTGGCGGCAACTGTTCTTAACTCTGGTGGCAACTGTTCTTAACTCTGGCAGCCACTGTTCGTAACTCTGGCAGCCACTGTTCCTAACTCTGGCGGCAACTGTTCTTAACTCCGGCAGCCACTGTTCTTTCCTCTGGCGGTCACTATCCTTAACTCTGGCAGGCACTGTTCTTAACTCTGGCGGCAACTGTTCTTAACTCTGGTGGCCACTCTTCTTAACTCTGGCGGCAACTGTTCTTAACTCTGTTGGCAACTGTTCTTAACTCTGGCGGTAACTGCTCTTAGCGCTGGCGGACACTGTTCTTAACTCTGGCAGCCACTGATCTTAACTCTGGCTGCTACTGTTCTTAACTCTGTCGGCCACTGTTCTTAACTCTGGCGGCCACTTTTCTTAACTCTGGCGGACACTGTTCTTAAATCTGGCGATCCCTGTTCTTAACTCTGGCGGCCTCTGTTTTTAACTCTGTCAGCAACTGTTCTTAACACTGGTAACCACTGTTCTTAACTCTGGCGGCAACTGTTCCTAATTCTGGCAGCCACTGTTCTTAACTCTGGGCGCCACTGTTCTTAACTCTGGTAGCCACTGTTCTTAACTCTGGCAGCCACTTTTCTTAAATCTGGCGCCACTGTTCTTAACTCTGGTGGCAACTGTTCTTAACTCTGTCGGCCACTGTTCATAACTCTGGCGGCAACTGTTCTTAACTCTGGCGGCCACTGTTCTTAACTCCGGGAGCCACTGTTCTATACTCTGGCGACAACTGTTTTTAACTCTGGCAGCCACTGTTCTTAACTCTGGCGGCCACTGTTCCTAACTCTGGCAACCACTGTTCTTAAATCTGGCGGCCACTGTTCTTAACTTTGGCAGCCACTGTTCTTAACTCTGGCAGCCACTTTTTTTAATTCTGGCGGCCACTGTTCTTACCTCTGGCAGCCACTATTCTTAACTCTGGCGGCCACTGTTCCTAACTCTGGCAGCCACTGTTCTTAACTCTGGCGGCAACTGTTCCTAACTCTGGCGGCCACTGTTATTAACACTGGCAGCCACTGTTCTTAACTCTGGCGGCAACTGTTCTTAACTCTGGCAGCCTCTGTTCTTAACGCCGGCAGCCACTGTTCTTTACTCTGGAGGCCACTGTTCTTAACTCTGGTAGCTACTGTTCTTAACTCTGTCAGCAACTGTTCTTAACACTGGCAGCCACTGTTATTAACTCTGGCGGCAACTGTTCTTAACTCTGGCGGCAACTGTTCATAACTCTGGCGGCAACTGTTCTTTACTCTGTAGGCCACTGTTCTTAACTCTGGTAGCCACTGTTCTTAACTCTGGCGGCAACTGTTCATAACTCTGGCAGCCACTGATCTTAAATCTGGCGGCCACTGTTCCTAACTCTGGCAGCCACTGTTTTTAACTCTGGCAGCAACTGTTCTTAACTCTGGCGACCACTATTCCTAACTCTGGCAGCCACTGTTCTTAACTCTGGCGGCCACTGTTCCAACCTCTGGCGGCCACTGTTCTTAACACTTGCAGCCACTGTTCTTAACTCTGGCGGCCACTGTTCCTAACTATAGCGGCCAATGTTCTTAACTCTGGCGGCCACTGTTCTTAACTCTGGCGGCCACTGTTCTTAACTCTGGCAGCCATTGTTCTGAACTCTGGGGGCCACTGTTCTTAACTCTGATGGTTACTGTTTTTAACTCTGGAGGTCACTGTTCTTAACTCTGGCGGCAATTGTTCTTAACTCTGGCATCCACTGTTCCTAACTCTGGCGGCAACTGTTCTTAACGCTGGCGGCAACTGTTCTAAACTCTGGCGGCAACTGTTCTTAACTCTGGCATCCACTGTTCTTAACTCTGGCGGCAACTGTTCTTAACTCCGACGGCAACTGTTTTTAACTCTGGCATTCACAGTTCTTTACTCTGGCGGCAACTGTTCTTAACTCTGGCGGCAACTATTCTTAACTGTGCCATCCACTGTTCTTAACTCTGGCGGCAACTGTTCTTAACTCTTGCGGCCACTGTTCGTAACTCTGGCAGCCACTGTTCCTAACTCTGGCGGCAACTGTTCTTAACTCCGGCAGCCACTGTTCTTTCCTCTGGCGGTCACTGTACTTAACTCTGGCAGGCACTGTTCTTAACTCTGGCGGCAACTGTTCTTAACTCTGGTGGCAACTGTTCTTAACTCTGGCAGCCACTGTTCGTAACTCTGGCAGCCACTGTTCCTAACTCTGGCGGCAACTGTTCTTAACTCCGGCAGCCACTGTTCTTTCCTCTGGCGGTCACTATCCTTAACTCTGGCAGGCACTGTTCTTAACTCTGGCGGCAACTGTTCTTAACTCTGGTGGCCACTCTTCTTAACTCTGGCGGCAACTGTTCTTAACTCTGTTGGCAACTGTTCTTAACTCTGGCGGTAACTGCTCTTAGCACTGGCGGACACTGTTCTTAACTCTGGCAGCCACTGATCTTAACTCTGGCTGCTACTGTTCTTAACTCTGTCGGCCACTGTTCTTAACTCTGGCGGCCACTTTTCTTAACTCTGGCGGACACTGTTCTTAAATCTGGCGGTCCCTGTTCTTAACTCTGGCGGCCTCTGTTTTTAACTCTGTCAGCAACTGTTCTTAACACTGGTAACCACTGTTCTTAACTCTGGCGGCAACTGTTCCTAATTCTGGCAGCCACTGTTCTTAACTCTGGGCGCCAGTGTTCTTAACTCTGGTAGCCACTGTTCTTAACTCTGGCAGCCACTTTTCTTAAATCTGGCGCCACTGTTCTTAACTCTGGTGGCAACTGTTCTTAACTCTGTCGGCCACTGTTCATAACTCTGGCGGCAACTGTTCTTAACTCTGGCGGCCACTGTTCTTAACTCCGGGAGCCACTGTTCTATACTCTGGCGACAACTGTTTTTAACTCTGGTAGCCACTGTTCTTAACTCTGGCGGCAACTGTTCTTAACTCTGGTGGCCACTCTTCTTAACTCTAACGGCAACTGTTCTTAACTCTGGCATCCACTGTTCTTAACTCTGGCAGCCACAGTTTTTAACTCTGGCAGTAACTGTTCTTACCGCTGGCGGCAACTGTTCCTAACTCTGGCAGCCACTGATCTTAACTCTGGCTGCTACTGTTCTTATTTCTGGCGGCCACTGTTCTTAACTCTGGCGGCCACTTTTCTTAACTGTGGCGGACACTGTTCTTAACTCTGGCGGCCTCTGTTTTTAAATCTGTCAGCAACTGTTCTTAACACTGGCAGCCACTGTTCTTAACTTTGGCGGCAACTGTTCTTAACTCTGGCAGCCACTGTTCTTAACGCCGGCAGCCACTGTTCTTTACTCTGGAGGCCACTGTTCTTAACTCTGGTAGCCATTGTTCTTAACTCTGGCAGCCACTTTTCTTAAATCTGGCGCCACTGTTCCTAACTCTGGTGGCAACTGTTCTTAACTCTGGCGGCAACTGTTCATAACTCTGGCGGCAACTGTTCTTAACTCTGGCGGCCACTGTTCCTAACTCTGGCAGCCACTGTTCTTAAATCTGGCGGCCACTGTTCCTAACTCTGGCAGCCACTGTTTTTAACTCTGGCAGCAACTGTTCTTAACTTTGGCGGCCACTATTCCTAACTCTGGCCGCCACTGTTCTTAACTCTGGCGGCCACTGTTCTTAACTCTGGCGGCCACTGTTCTTAACACTTGCAGCCACTGTTCTTAACTCTGGCAGCCACTGTTCTTAACTCTGGCGGCCACTGTTCATAACTCTGGCGGCCACTGTTCTTAACTCTTGCAGCCACTGTTCTTAACTCTGGCGGCCACTGTTCTTAACTATGGCGGCCACTGTTCTTAACGCTGGCGGCCACTGTTCTTAACTTTGGCGGCCACTGTTCTTAACTCTGGCAGCCACTGTTCGTAACTCTGGCAGCCACTGTTCTTAACTCTGTCTGTAACTGTTCTTAGCGCTGGCGGCAACTATTCTTAACTCTTGCATCCACTGTTCATAACTCTGGCGGCAACTGTTCTTAACTCTGGCGGCCACTGTTCGTAACTCTGGCAGCCACTGTTCCTAACTCTGGAGGCAACTGTACTTAACTCCGGCAGCCACTGTTCTTTCCTCTGGCGGCCACTGTCCCTAACTCTAATAGCCACTGTTCTTAACTCTGGCATCCACTGTTCTTAACTCTGGCAGCCACTGTTTTTAACTCTGGCGGTAACTGCTCTTAGCGCTGGCGGCAACTGTTCTTAACTCTGGCAGCCACTGATCTTAACTCTGGCTGCTACTGTTCTTAATTCTGGCAGCCAATGTTCTTAACTCTGGCGGCCACTTTTCTTAACTCTGGCGGACACTGTTCTTAACTCTGGCGGCCTCTGTTTTTAACTCTGTCAGCAACTGTTCTTAACACTGGCAGCCACTGTTCTTAACTCTGGCGGCAACTGTTCTTAACTCTGGCAGCCTCTGTTCTTAACGCCGGCAGCCACTGTTCTTTACTCTGGAGGCCACTGTTCTTAACTCTGGTAGCTACTGTTCTTAACTCTGTCAGCAACTGTTCTTAACACTGGCAGCCACTGTTATTAACTCTGGCGGCAACTGTTCTTAACTCTGGCGGCAACTGTTCATAACTCTGGCGGCAACTGTTCTTTACTCTGTAGGCCACTGTTCTTAACTCTGGTAGCCACTGCTCTTAACTCTGGCGGCAACTGTTCATAACTCTGGCAGCCACTGATCTTAAATCTGGCGGCCACTGTTCCTAACTCTGGCAGCCACTGTTTTTAACTCTGGCAGCAACTGTTCTTAACTCTGGCGACCACTATTCCTAACTCTGGCAGCCACTGTTCTTAACTCTGGCGGCCACTGTTCCAACCTCTGGCGGCCACTGTTCTTAACACTTGCAGCCACTGTTCTTAACTCTGGCGGCCACTGTTCCTAACTATAGCGGCCAATGTTCTTAACTCTGGCGGCCACTGTTCTTAACTCTGGCGGCCACTGTTCTTAACTCTGGCAGCCATTGTTCTTAACTCTGGGGGCCACTGTTCTTAACTCTGATGGTTACTGTTTTTAACTCTGGAGGTCACTGTTCTTAACTCTGGCGACAACTGTTCTTAACTCTGGCATCCACTGTTCCTAACTCTGGCGGCAACTGTTCTTAACGCTGGCGGCAACTGTTCTAAACTCTGGCGGCAACTGTTCTTAACTCTGGCATCCACTGTTCTTAACTCTGGCGGCAACTGTTCTTAACTCCGACGGCAACTGTTTTTAACTCTGGCATTCACAGTTCTTTACTCTGGCGGCAACTGTTCTTAACTCTGGCGGCAACTATTCTTAACTGTGCCATCCACTGTTCTTAACTCTGGCGGCAACTGTTCTTAACTCTTGCGGCCACTGTTCGTAACTCTGGCAGCCACTGTTCCTAACTCTGGCGGCAACTGTTCTTAACTCCGGCAGCCACTGTTCTTTCCTCTGGCGGTCACTGTACTTAACTCTGGCAGGCACTGTTCTTAACTCTGGCGGCAACTGTTCTTAACTCTGGTGGCAACTGTTCTTAACTCTGGCAGCCACTGTTCGTAACTCTGGCAGCCACTGTTCCTAACTCTGGCGGCAACTGTTCTTAACTCCGGCAGCCACTGTTCTTTCCTCTGGCGGTCACTATCCTTAACTCTGGCAGGCACTGTTCTTAACTCTGGCGGCAACTGTTCTTAACTCTGGTGGCCACTCTTCTTAACTCTGGCGGCAACTGTTCTTAACTCTGTTGGCAACTGTTCTTAACTCTGGCGGTAACTGCTCTTAGCACTGGCGGACACTGTTCTTAACTCTGGCAGCCACTGATCTTAACTCTGGCTGCTACTGTTCTTAACTCTGTCGGCCACTGTTCTTAACTCTGGCGGCCACTTTTCTTAACTCTGGCGGACACTGTTCTTAAATCTGGCGGTCCCTGTTCTTAACTCTGGCGGCCTCTGTTTTTAACTCTGTCAGCAACTGTTCTTAACACTGGTAACCACTGTTCTTAACTCTGGCGGCAACTGTTCCTAATTCTGGCAGCCACTGTTCTTAACTCTGGGCGCCACTGTTCTTAACTCTGGTAGCCACTGTTCTTAACTCTGGCAGCCACTTTTCTTAAATCTGGCGCCACTGTTCTTAACTCTGGTGGCAACTGTTCTTAACTCTGTCGGCCACTGTTCATAACTCTGGCGGCAACTGTTCTTGACTCTGGCGGCCACTGTTCTTAACTCCGGGAGCCACTGTTCTATACTCTGGCGACAACTGTTTTTAACTCTGGCAGCCACTGTTCTTAACTCTGGCGGCCACTGTTCCTAACTCTGGCAACCACTGTTCTTAAATCTGGCGGCCCCTGTTCTTAACTTTGGCAGCCACTGTTCTTAACTCTGGCAGCGACTTTTTTTAATTCTGGCGGCCACTGTTCTTACCTCTGGCAGCCACTATTCTTAACTCTGGCGGCCACTGTTCCTAACTCTGGCAGCCTCTTTTCTTAACTCTGGCGGCAACTGTTCCTAACTCTGGCGGCCACTGTTATTAACACTTGCAGCCACTGTTCCTAACTCTGGCGGCCACTGTTCTTAACTATGGCGGCCACTGTTCTTAACTCTGGCGGCCACTGTTCTTAACTCTGGCGGCCACTGTTTTTAACTCTGGCGGCCACTGTTCTTAACTCTGGCAGTCACTGTTCTTAACTCTGGCAGCCACTGTTCATAACTCTGGCGGCCACTGTTCTTAACTCTGGTGGCCATTGTTCTTAACTCTGGTCGCCACTGTCCTTAACTCTGGCAGCCTGGCAGCCACTGTTTTTAACTCTGGCAGCCTGGCAGCCACTGTTTTTAACTCTGGCAGCCACTGTTCTTAACTCTGGCGCCCACTGTTCTTAACTCTGGCGGCCACTGTTCTTAACTCTGGCAGCCACTGTTCTTAACTCTGGTGGCTACTGTTCTTAACTCTGGCAGGCACTGTTTTTAACTCTGGCAGCCACAGTTCTTAACTATAGCAGCCACTGTTCTTAACTCTGGTGGCCACTGTTCCTAACTCTGGCAGCCACTGTTTTTAACTCTGGCAGCCACTGTTCTTAACTCTGGCGCCCACTGTTCCTAATTCTAGCGGCCACTATTCTTAACTCTGGCAGCCACTGTTCTTAACTCTGGTGGCCACTGTTCTTAACTCTGGCAGCCACTGTTTTTAACTCTGGCAGCCACTGTTCTTAACTCTGGCAGCCACTGTTCTTAACTCTGGCGGCCACTGTTCTTAACTCTGGCGGAAACTGTTCCTAAATCTGGCAGTCACTGTTCATAACTCTGGCGGCCACTGTTCTTAACTCTGGCAGCCACTGTTCTTAACTCTGGCGGCCACTGTTCTTAACTATGGCGGCCACTGTTCTTAACGCTGGCGGCCACTGTTCTAAACTTTGGCTGCCACTGTTCTTAACTCTGGCAGCCACTGTTCGTAACTCTGGCAGCCACTGTTCTTAACTCTGGCGGTTACTGTTCTTAGCGCTGGCGGCAACTATTCTTAACTCTGGCATCCACTGTTCTTAACTCTGGCGGCAACTGTTCTTAACTCTGGCGGCCACTGTTCATAACTCTGGCAGACACTGTTCCTAACTCTGGCGGCAACTGTTCTTAACTCCGGCAGCCACTGTTCTTTCCTCTGGCGGCCACTGTCCCCAACTCTGGTAGCCACTGTTCTTAACTCTGGCGGCAAGTGTTCTTAACTCTGGTGGCCACTCTTCTTAACTCTGGCGGCAACTGTTATTAACTCTGTTGGCAACTGTTCTTAACTCTGGCATCCACTGTTCTTAACTCTGGCAGCCACTATTTTTAACTCTGGCGGTAACTGCTTTTAGCGCTGGCGGCAACTGTTCCTAACACTTGAAGCCACTGTTCTTAACTCTGGCGGCCACTGTTCTTAACTATGGCGGCCAATGTTCTTAACTCTGGCGGCCACTGTTCTTACCTCTGGCGGCCACTGTTCTTAACTATGGCGGCCAATGTTCTTAACTCTGGCGGCCACTGTTCTTACCTCTGGCGGCCACTGTTCTTAACTCTGGCGGCCACTGTTTTTAACTCTGGCAGCCACTGTTCTTAACTCTTGGCCACTGTTCCTAAGTCTAGGGGCCACTGTTCTTAACTCTGGCGGCCACTGTTCTTAACTCTGGCGGCCACTGTTTTTAACTCTGGCGGCCACTGTTCTTAACTCTGGCAGTCACTGTTCTTAACTCTGGCAGCCACTGTTCATAACTCAGGCGGCCACTGTTCTTAACTCTGGTGGCCATTGTTCTTAACTCTGGTCGCCACTGTGCTTAACTCTGGCAGCCTGGCAGCCACTGTTTTTAACTCTGGCAGCCACTGTTCTTAACTCTGGCGCCCACTGTTCTTAACTCTGGCGGCCACTGTTCTTAACTCTGGCAGCCACTGTTCTTAACTCTGGTGGCCACTGTTCTTAACTCTGGCAGGCACTGTTTTTAACTCTGGCAGCCACAGTTCTTAACTATGGCAGCCACTGTTCTTAACTCTGGTGGCCACTGTTCCTAACTCTGGCAGCCACTGTTTTTAACTCTGGCAGCCACTGTTCTTAACTCTGGCGCCCACTGTTCCTAATTCTAGCGGCCACTATTCTTAACTCTGGCAGCCACTGTTCTTAACTCTGGTGGCCACTGTTCTTAACTCTGGCAGCCACTGTTTTTAACTCTGGCAGCCACTGTTCTTAACTCTGGCAGCCACTGTTCTTAACTCTGGCGGCCACTGTTCTTAACTCTGGCGGAAACTGTTCCTAAATCTGGCAGTCACTGTTCATAACTCTGGCGGCCACTGTTCTTAACTCTGGCAGCCACTGTTCTTAACTCTGGCGGCCACTGTTCTTAACTATGGCGGCCACTGTTCTTAACGCTGGCGGCCACTGTTCTAAACTTTGGCTGCCACTGTTCTTAACTCTGGCAGCCACTGTTCGTAACTCTGGCAGCCACTGTTCTTAACTCTGGCGGTAACTGTTCTTAGCGCTGGCGGCAACTATTCTTAACTCTGGCATCCACTGTTCTTAACTCTGGCGGCAACTGTTCTTAACTCTGGCGGCCACTGTTCATAACTCTGGCAGCCACTGTTCCTAACTCTGGCGGCAACTGTTCTTAACTCCGGCAGCCACTGTTCTTTCCTCTGGCGGCCACTGTCCCCAACTCTGGTAGCCACTGTTCTTAACTCTGGCGGCAAGTGTTCTTAACTCTGGTGGCCACTCTTCTTAACTCTGGCGGCAACTGTTATTAACTCTGTTGGCAACTGTTCTTAACTCTGGCATCCACTGTTCTTAACTCTGGCAGCCACTATTTTTAACTCTGGCGGTAACTGCTTTTAGCGCTGGCGGCAACTGTTCCTAACACTTGGAGCCACTGTTCTTAACTCTGGCGGCCACTGTTCTTAACTATGGCGGCCAATGTTCTTAACTCTGGCGGCCAATGTTCTTAACTCTGGCGGCCACTGTTCCTAACACTTGAAGCCACTGTTCTTAACTCTGGCGGCCACTGTTCTTAACTCTGGCGGCCAATGTTCTTAACTCTGGCGGCAACTGTTCCTAACACTTGAAGCCACTGTTCTTAACTCTGGCGGCCACTGTTCTTAACTCTGGCGGCCACTGTTCTTAACTATGGCGGCCAATGTTCTTAACTCTGGCGGCCACTGTTCTTAACTCTGGCGGCCACTGTTCTAAACTCTGGCAGTCACTTTTCTTACCTCTGGCGGCCACTGTTCTTAACTCTGGCGGCCACTGTTCTAAACTCTGGCAGTCACTGTTCTTAACTCTGTTGGCCACTGTTCTTAACTCTGGCGGCCACTCTTCTTAACTCTGGCGGCAACTGTTCTTAACTCTGGCGGAAACTGTTTTTAACTCTGGCGGCAACTGTTCATAACTCTGGCGGCCACTGTTCTTAACTCTGGTGGCCAATGTTCTTAACTCTGGTGGCCACTGTTCTTAACTTTGGCAGCCACTGTTTATAACTCTGGCAGCCACTGTTCTTAACTCTGGCGGCCACTGTTCCTAACTCTAGCGGCCACTGTTCTTAACTCTGGCAGCCACTGTTTTAACTCTGGTGGCCACTGTTCTTAACTCTGGCAGCCACTGTTTTTAACTCTGGCAGCCACAGTTCTTAACTCTGGCAGCCACTGTTCTTAACTCTGGTGGCCACTCTTCATAACTCTGCCAGCCACTGTTTTTAACTCTGGCAGCCACTGTTCTTAACTCTTGGCCTCTGTTCCTAAGTCTAGGGGCCACTGTTCTTAACTCTGGCAGCCACTGTTCTTAACTCTGATGGACACTGTTCTTAACTCTGGCAGCCACTGTTTTTAACTCTGGCAGCCACTGTTCCTAACTCTGGCGGCCACTGTTCTTAACACTTGCAGCCACTGTTCTTAACTCTGGCAGCCACTGTTCTTAACTCTGGCGGCCACTGTTCATAACTCTGGCGGCCACTGTTCTTAACTCTGGCAGCCACTGTTCTTAACTCTGGCGGCCACTCTTCTTAACTATAGCGGCCACTGTTCTTAACGCTGGCGGCCACTGTTCTTAACTTTGGCGGCCTCTGTTCTTAACTCTGGCAGCCACTGTTCGTAACTCTGGCAGCCACTGTTTTTAACTCTGGCGGTAACTGTTCTTAGCGCTGGCGGCAACTATTCTTAACTCTTGCATCCACTGTTCTTAACTCTGGCGGCAACTGTTCTTAACTCTGGCGGCCACTGTTCGTAACTCTGGCAGTCACTGTTCCTAACTCTGGAGGCAACTGTTCTTAACTCCGGCAGCCACTGTTCTTTCCTCTGGCGGCCACTGTCCCTAACTCTGGTAGCCACTGTTCTTAACTCTGGCGGCAACTTTTCTTAACTCTGGTGGCCACTCTTCTTAACTCTGGCGGTAACTGTTCCTAACTCTGGCAGCCACTGTTTTTAACTCTGGCAGCAACTGTTCTTAACTTTGGCGGCCACTATTCCTAACTCTGGCCGCCACTGTTCTTAACTCTGGCGGCCACTGTTCTTAACTCTGGCGGCCACTGTTCTTAACACTTGCAGCCACTGTTCTTAACTCTGGCAGCCACTGTTCTTAACTCTGGCGGCCAATGTTCATAACTCTGGCGGCCACTGTTCTTAACTCTGGCAGCCACTGTTCTTAACTCTGGCGGCCACTGTTCTTAACTATGGCGGCCACTGTTCTTAACGCTGGCGGCCACTGTTCTTAACTTTGGCGGCCACTGTTCTTAACTCTGGCAGCCACTGTTCGTAACTCTGGCAGCCACTGTTCTTAACTCTGTCTGTAACTGTTCTTAGCGCTGGCGGCAACTATTCTTAACTCTTGCATCCACTGTTCATAACTCTGGCGGCAACTGTTCTTAACTCTGGCGGCCACTGTTCGTAACTCTGGCAGCCACTGTTCCTAACTCTGGAGGCAACTGTACTTAACTCCGGCAGCCACTGTTCTTTCCTCTGGCGGCCACTGTCCCTAACTCTAATAGCCACTGTTCTTAACTCTGGCAGCCACTGATCTTAACTCTGGCTGCTACTGTTCTTAATTCTGGCGGCCAATGTTCTTAACTCTGGCGGCCACTTTTCTTAACTCTGGCGGACACTGTTCTTAACTCTGGCGGCCTCTGTTTTTAACTCTGTCAGCAACTGTTCTTAACACTGGCAGCCACTGTTCTTAACTCTGGCGGCAACTGTTCTTAACTCTGGCAGCCTCTGTTCTTAACGCCGGCAGCCACTGTTCTTTACTCTGGAGGCCACTGTTCTTAACTCTGGTAGCTACTGTTCTTAACTCTGTCAGCAACTGTTCTTAACACTGGCAGCCACTGTTATTAACTCTGGCGGCAACTGTTCTTAACTCTGGCGGCAACTGTTCATAACTCTGGCGGCAACTGTTCTTTACTCTTTAGGCCACTGTTCTTAACTCTGGTAGCCACTGTTCTTAACTCTGGCAGCCACTTTTCTTAAATCTGGCACCACTGTTCTTAACTCTGGTGGCAACTGTTCTTAACTCTGGCGGCAACTGTTCATAACTCTGGCAGCCACTGATCTTAAATCTGGCGGCCACTGTTCCTAACTCTGGCAGCCACTGTTTTTAACTCTGGCAGCAACTGTTCTTAACTCTGGCGACCACTATTCCTAACTCTGGCAGCCACTGTTCTTAACTCTGGCGGCCACTGTTCCAACCTCTGGCGGCCACTGTTCTTAACACTTGCAGCCACTGTTCTTAACTCTGGCGGCCACTGTTCCTAACTATAGCGGCCAATGTTCTTAACTCTGGCGGCCACTGTTCTTAACTCTGGCGGCCACTGTTCTTAACTCTGGCAGCCATTGTTCTTAACTCTGGGGGCCACTGTTCTTAACTCTGATGGTTACTGTTCTTAACTCTGGAGGTCACTGTTCTTAACTCTGGCGGCAACTGTTCTTAACTCTGGCATCCACTGTTCCTAACTCTGGCGGCAACTGTTCTTAACGCTGGCGGCAACTGTTCTAAACTCTGGCGGCAACTGTTCTTAACTCTGGCATCCACTGTTCTTAACTCTGGCGGCAACTGTTCTTAACTCCGACGGCAACTGTTTTTAACTCTGGCATTCACAGTTCTTTACTCTGGCGGCAACTGTTCTTAACTCTGGCGGCAACTATTCTTAACTGTGCCATCCACTGTTCTTAACTCTGGCGGCAACTGTTCTTAACTCTGGCGGTCACTGTTCGTAACTCTGGCAGCCACTGTTCCTAACTCTGGCGGCAACTGTTCTTAACTCCGGCAGCCACTGTTCTTTCCTCTGGCGGTCACTGTACTTAACTCTGGCAGGCACTGTTCTTAACTCTGGCGGCAACTGTTCTTAACTCTGGTGGCAACTGTTCTTAACTCTGGCAGCCACTGTTCGTAACTCTGGCAGCCACTGTTCCTAACTCTGGCGGCAACTGTTCTTAACTCCGGCAGCCACTGTTCTTTCCTCTGGCGGTCACTGTCCTTAACTCTGGCAGGCACTGTTCTTAACTCTGGCGGCAACTGTTCTTAACTCTGGTGGCCAATGTTCTTAACTCTGGTGGCCACTGTTCTTAACTTTGGCAGCCACTGTTTATAACTCTGGCAGCCACTGTTCTTAACTCTGGCGGCCACTGTTCCTAACTCTAGCGGCCACTGTTCTTAACTCTGGCAGCCACTGTTTTAACTCTGGTGGCCACTGTTCTTAACTCTGGCAGCCACTGTTTTTAACTCTGGCAGCCACAGTTCTTAACTCTGGCAGCCACTGTTCTTAACTCCGGTGGCCACTCTTCATAACTCTGCCAGCCACTGTTTTTAACTCTGGCAGCCACTGTTCTTAACTCTTGGCCACTGTTCCTAAGTCTAGGGGCCACTGTTCTTAACTCTGGCAGCCACTGTTCTTAACTCTGATGGACACTGTTCTTAACTCTGGCAGCCACTGTTTTTAACTCTGGCAGCCACTGTTCCTAACTCTGGCGGCCACTGTTCTTAACACTTGCAGCCACTGTTCTTAACTCTGGCAGCCACTGTTCTTAACTCTGGCGGCCACTGTTCATAACTCTGGCGGCCACTGTTCTTAACTCTGGCAGCCACTGTTCTTAACTCTGGCGGCCACTCTTCTTAACTATGGCGGCCACTGTTCTTAACGCTGGCGGCCACTGTTCTTAACTTTGGCGGCCACTGTTCTTAACTCTGGCAGCCACTGTTCGTAACTCTGGCAGCCACTGTTTTTAACTCTGGCGGTAACTGTTCTTAGCGCTGGCGGCAACTATTCTTAACTCTTGCATCCACTGTTCTTAACTCTGGCGGCAACTGTTCTTAACTCTGGCGGCCACTGTTCGTAACTCTGGCAGTCACTGTTCCTAACTCTGGAGGCAACTGTTCTTAACTCCGGCAGCCACTGTTCTTTCCTCTGGCGGCCACTGTCCCTAACTCTGGTAGCCACTGTTCTTAACTCTGGCGGCAACTTTTCTTAACTCTGGTGGCCACTCTTCTTAACTCTGGCGGTAACTGTTCCTAACTCTGGCAGCCACTGTTTTTAACTCTGGCAGCAACTGTTCTTAACTTTGGCGGCCACTATTCCTAACTCTGGCCGCCACTGTTCTTAACTCTGGCGGCCACTGTTCTTAACTCTGGCGGCCACTGTTCTTAACACTTGCAGCCACTGTTCTTAACTCTGGCAGCCACTGTTCTTAACTCTGGCGGCCACTGTTCATAACTCTGGCGGCCACTGTTCTTAACTCTGGCAGCCACTGTTCTTAACTCTGGCGGCCACTGTTCTTAACTATGGCGGCCACTGTTCTTAACGCCGGCGGCCACTGTTCTTAACTTTGGCGGCCACTGTTCTTAACTCTGGCAGCCACTGTTCGTAACTCTGGCAGCCACTGTTCTTAACTCTGTCTGTAACTGTTCTTAGCGCTGGCGGCAACTATTCTTAACTCTTGCATCCACTGTTCATAACTCTGGCGGCAACTGTTCTTAACTCTGGCGGCCACTGTTCGTAACTCTGGCAGCCACTGTTCCTAACTCTGGAGGCAACTGTACTTAACTCCGGCAGCCACTGTTCTTTCCTCTGGCGGCCACTGTCCCTAACTCTAATAGCCACTGTTCTTAACTCTGGCAGCCACTGATCTTAACTCTGGCTGCTACTGTTCTTAATTCTTGCGGCCAATGTTCTTAACTCTGGCGGCCACTTTTCTTAACTCTGGCGGACACTGTTCTTAACTCTGGCGGCCAATGTTCTTAACTCTGGCGGCCACTTTTCTTTCCTCTGGCGGTCACTATCCTTAACTCTGGCAGGCACTGTTCTTAACTCTGGCGGCAACTGTTCTTAACTCTGGTGGCCACTCTTCTTAACTCTGGCGGCAACTGTTCTTAACTCTGTTGGCAACTGTTCTTAACTCTGGCGGTAACTGCTCTTAGCACTGGCGGACACTGTTCTTAACTCTGGCAGCCACTGATCTTAACTCTGGCTGCTACTGTTCTTAACTCTGTCGGCCACTGTTCTTAACTCTGGCGGCCACTTTTCTTAACTCTGGCGGACACTGTTCTTAAATCTGGCGGTCCCTGTTCTTAACTCTGGCGGCCTCTGTTTTTAACTCTGTCAGCAACTGTTCTTAACACTGGTAACCACTGTTCTTAACTCTGGCGGCAACTGTTCCTAATTCTGGCAGCCACTGTTCTTAACTCTGGGCGCCACTGTTCTTAACTCTGGTAGCCACTGTTCTTAACTCTGGCAGCCACTTTTCTTAAATCTGGCGCCACTGTTCTTAACTCTGGTGGCAACTGTTCTTAACTCTGTCGGCCACTGTTCATAACTCTGGCGGCAACTGTTCTTAACTCTGGCGGCCACTGTTCTTAACTCCGGGAGCCACTGTTCTATACTCTGGCGACAACTGTTTTTAACTCTGGCAGCCACTGTCCTTAACTCTGGCGGCCACTGTTCCTAACTCTGGCAACCACTGTTCTTAAATCTGGCGGCCCCTGTTCTTAACTTTGGCAGCCACTGTTCTTAACTCTGGCAGCGACTTTTTTTAATTCTGGCGGCCACTGTTCTTACCTCTGGCAGCCACTATTCTTAACTCTGGCGGCCACTGTTCCTAACTCTGGCAGCCACTGTTCTTAACTCTGGCGGCAACTGTTCCTAACTCTGGCGGCCACTGTTATTAACACTTGCAGCCACTGTTCCTAACTCTGGCGGCCACTGTTCTTAACTATGGCGGCCACTGTTCTTAACTCTGGCGGCCACTGTTCTTAACTCTGGCGGCCACTGTTTTTAACTCTGGCGGCCACTGTTCTTAACTCTGGCAGTCACTGTTCTTAACTCTGGCAGCCACTGTTCATAACTCTGGCGGCCACTGTTCTTAACTCTGGTGGCCATTGTTCTTAACTCTGGTCGCCACTGTCCTTAACTCTGGCAGCCTGGCAGCCACTGTTTTTAACTCTGGCAGCCACTGTTCTTATCTCTGGCGGCCACTGTTCTTAACTCTGGCAGCCACTGTTCTTAACTCTGGTGGCCACTGTTCTTAACTCTGGCAGGCACTGTTTTTAACTCTGGCAGCCACAGTTCTTAACTATGGCAGCCACTGTTCTTAACTCTGGTGGCCACTGTTCCTAACTCTGGCAGCCACTGTTTTTAACTCTGGCAGCCACTGTTCTTAACTCTGGCGCCCACTGTTCCTAATTCTAGCGGCCACTATTCTTAACTCTGGCAGCCACTGTTCTTAACTCTGGTGGCCACTGTTCTTAACTCTGGCAGCCACTGTTGTTAACTCTGGCAGCCACTGTTCTTAACTCTGGCAGCCACTGTTCTTAACTCTGGCGGCCACTGTTCTTAACTCTGGCGGAAACTGTTCCTAAATCTGGCAGTCACTGTTCATAACTCTGGCGGCCACTGTTCTTAACTCTGGCAGCCACTGTTCTTAACTCTGGCGGCCACTGTTCTTAACTATGGCGGCCACTGTTCTTAACGCTGGCGGCCACTGTTCTAAACTTTGGCTGCCACTGTTCTTAACTCTGGCAGCCACTGTTCGTAACTCTGGCAGCCACTGTTCTTAACTCTGGCGGTAACTGTTCTTAGCGCTGGCGGCAACTATTCTTAACTCTGGCATCCACTGTTCTTAACTCTGGCGGCAACTGTTCTTAACTCTGGCGGCCACTGTTCATAACTCTGGCAGACACTGTTCCTAACTCTGGCGGCAACTGTTCTTAACTCCGGCAGCCACTGTTCTTTCCTCTGGCGGCCACTGTCCCCAACTCTGGTAGCCACTGTTCTTAACTCTGGCGGCAAGTGTTCTTAACTCTGGTGGCCACTCTTCTTAACTCTGGCGGCAACTGTTATTAACTCTGTTGGCAACTGTTCTTAACTCTGGCATCCACTGTTCTTAACTCTGGCAGCCACTATTTTTAACTCTGGCGGTAACTGCTTTTAGCGCTGGCGGCAACTCTTCCTAACACTTGAAGCCACTGTTCTTAACTCTGGCGGCCACTGTTCTTAACTATGGCGGCCAATGTTCTTAACTCTGGCGGCCACTGTTCTTACCTCTGGCGGCCACTGTTCTTAACTATGGCGGCCAATGTTCTTAACTCTGGCGGCCACTGTTCTTACCTCTGGCGGCCACTGTTCTTAACTCTGGCGGCCACTGTTTTTAACTCTGGCAGCCACTGTTCTTAACTCTTGGCCACTGTTCCTAAGTCTAGGGGCCACTGTTCTTAACTCTGGCGGCCACTGTTCTTAACTCTGGCGGCCACTGTTTTTAACTCTGGCGGCCACTGTTCTTAACTCTGGCAGTCACTGTTCTTAACTCTGGCAGCCACTGTTCATAACTCTGGCGGCCACTGTTCTTAACTCTGGTGGCCATTGTTCTTAACTCTGGTCGCCACTGTGCTTAACTCTGGCAGCCTGGCAGCCACTGTTTTTAACTCTGGCAGCCACTGTTCTTAACTCTGGCGCCCACTGTTCTTAACTCTGGCGGCCACTGTTCTTAACTCTGGCAGCCACTGTTCTTAACTCTGGTGGCCACTGTTCTTAACTCTGGCAGGCACTGTTTTTAACTCTGGCAGCCACAGTTCTTAACTATGGCAGCCACTGTTCTTAACTCTGGTGGCCACTGTTCCTAACTCTGGCAGCCACTATTTTTAACTCTGGCAGCCACTGTTCTTAACTCTGGCGCCCACTGTTCCTAATTCTAGCGGCCACTATTCTTAACTCTGGCAGCCACTGTTCTTAACTCTGGTGGCCACTGTTCTTAACTCTGGCAGCCACTGTTTTTAACTCTGGCAGCCACTGTTCTTAACTCTGGCAGCCACTGTTCTTAACTCTGGCGGCCACTGTTCTTAACTCTGGCGGAAGCTGTTCCTAAATCTGGCAGTCACTGTTCATAACTCTGGCGGCCACTGTTCTTAACTCTGGCAGCCACTGTTCTTAACTCTGGCGGCCACTGTTCTTAACTATGGCGGCCACTGTTCTTAACGCTGGCGGCCACTGTTCTAAACTTTGGCTGCCACTGTTCTTAACTCTGGCAGCCACTGTTCGTAACTCTGGCAGCCACTGTTCTTAACTCTGGCGGTAACTGTTCTTAGCGCTGGCGGCAACTGTTCTTAACTCTGGCGGCCACTGTTCATAACTCTGGCAGCCACTGTTCCTAACTCTGGCGGCAACTGTTCTTAACTCCGGCAGCCACTGTTCTTTCCTCTGGCGGCCACTGTCCCCAACTCTGGTAGCCACTGTTCTTAACTCTGGCGGCAAGTGTTCTTAACTCTGGTGGCCCCTCTTCTTAACTCTGGCGGCAACTGTTATTAACTCTGTTGGCAACTGTTCTTAACTCTGGCATCCACTGTTCTTAACTCTGGCAGCCACTATTTTTAACTCTGGCGGTAACTGCTTTTAGCGCTGGCGGCAACTGTTCCTAACACTTGGAGCCACTGTTCTTAACTCTGGCGGCCACTGTTCTTAACTATGGCGGCCAATGTTCTTAACTCTGGCGGCCAATGTTCTTAACTCTGGCGGCCACTGTTCCTAACACTTGAAGCCACTGTTCTTAACTCTGGCGGCCACTGTTCTTAACTCTGGCGGCCAATGTTCTTAACTCTGGCGGCAACTGTTCCTAACACTTGAAGCCACTGTTCTTAACTCTGGCGGCCACTGTTCTTAACTCTGGCGGCCACTGTTCTTAACTATGGCGGCCAATGTTCTTAACTCTGGCGGCCACTGTTCTTAACTCTGGCGGCCACTGTTCTAAACTCTGGCAGTCACTGTTCTTACCTCTGGCGGCCACTGTTCTTAACTCTGGCGGCCACTGTTCTAAACTCTGGCAGTCACTGTTCTTAACTCTGTTGGCCACTGTTCTTAACTCTGGCGGCCACTCTTCTTAACTCTGGCGGCAACTGTTCTTAACTCTGGCGGAAACTGTTTTTAACTCTGGTGGCAACTGTTCATAACTCTGGCGGCCACTGTTCTTAACTCTGGTGGCCAATGTTCTTAACTCTGGTGGCCACTGTTCTTAACTTTGGCAGCCACTGTTTATAACTCTGGCAGCCACTGTTCTTAACTCTGGCGGCCACTGTTCCTAACTCTAGCGGCCACTGTTCTTAACTCTGGCAGCCACTGTTTTAACTCTGGTGGCCACTGTTCTTAACTCTGGCAGCCACTGTTTTTAACTCTGGCAGCCACAGTTCTTAACTCTGGCAGCCACTGTTCTTAACTCTGGTGGCCACTCTTCATAATTCTGCCAGCCACTGTTTTTAACTCTGGCAGCCACTGTTCTTAACTCTTGGCCACTGTTCCTAAGTCTAGGGGCCACTGTTCTTAACTCTGGCAGCCACTGTTCTTAACTCTGATGGACACTGTTCTTAACTCTGGCAGCCACTGTTTTTAACTCTGGCAGCCACTGTTCCTAACTCTGGCGGCCACTGTTCTTAACACTTGCAGCCACTGTTCTTAACTCTGGCAGCCACTGTTCTTAACTCTGGCGGCCACTGTTCATAACTCTGGCGGCCACTGTTCTTAACTCTGGCAGCCACTGTTCTTAACTCTGGCGGCCACTCTTTTTAACTATGGCGGCCACTGTTCTTAACGCTGGCGGCCACTGTTCTTAACTTTGGCGGCCACTGTTCTTAACTCTGGCAGTCACTGTTCTTAACTCTGGCAGCCACTGTTCATAACTCTGGCGGCCACTGTTCTTAACTCTGGTGGCCATTGTTCTTAACTCTGGTCGCCACTGTCCTTAACTCTGGCAGCCTGGCAGCCACTGTTTTTAACTCTGGCAGCCACTGTTCTTAACTCTGGCGGCCACTGTTCTTAACTCTGGCAGCCACTGTTCTTAACTCTGGTGGCCACTATTCTTAACTCTGGCAGGCACTGTTTTTAACTCTGGCAGCCACAGTTCTTAACTATGGCAGCCACTGTTCTTAACTCTGGTGGCCACTGTTCCTAACTCTGGCAGCCACTGTTTTTAACTCTGGCAGCCACTGTTCTTAACTCTGGCGCCCACTGTTCCTAATTCTAGCGGCCACTATTCTTAACTCTGGCAGCCACTGTTCTTAACTCTGGTGGCCACTGTTCTTAACTCTGGCAGCCACTGTTTTTATCTCTGGCAGCCACTGTTCTTAACTCTGGCAGCCACTGTTCTTAACTCTGGCGGCCACTGTTCTTAACTCTGGCGGAAACTGTTCCTAAATCTGGCAGTCACTGTTCATAACTCTGGCGGCCACTGTTCTTAACTCTGGCAGCCACTGTTCTTAACTCTGGCGGCCACTGTTCTTAACTATGGCGGCCACTGTTCTTAACGCTGGCGGCCACTGTTCTAAACTTTGGCTGCCACTGTTCTTAACTCTGGCAGCCACTGTTCGTAACTCTGGCAGCCACTGTTCTTAACTCTGGCGGTAACTGTTCTTAGCGCTGGCGGCAACTATTCTTAACTCTGGCATCCACTGTTCTTAACTCTGGCGGCAACTGTTCTTAACTCTGGCGGCCACTGTTCATAACTCTGGCAGACACTGTTCCTAACTCTGGCGGCAACTGTTCTTAACTCCGGCAGCCACTGTTCTTTCCTCTGGCGGCCACTGTCCCCAACTCTGGTAGCCACTGTTCTTAACTCTGGCGGCAAGTGTTCTTAACTCTGGTGGCCACTCTTCTTAACTCTGGCGGCAACTGTTATTAACTCTGTTGGCAACTGTTCTTAACTCTGGCATCCACTGTTCTTAACTCTGGCAGCCACTATTTTTAACTCTGGCGGTAACTGCTTTTAGCGCTGGCGGCAACTGTTCCTAACACTTGAAGCCACTGTTCTTAACTCTGGCGGCCACTGTTCTTAACTATGGCGGCCAATGTTCTTAACTCTGGCGGCCACTGTTCTTACCTCTGGCGGCCACTGTTCTTAACTATGGCGGCCAATGTTCTTAACTCTGGCGGCCACTGTTCTTACCTCTGGCGGCCACTGTTCTTAACTCTGGCGGCCACTGTTTTTAACTCTGGCAGCCACTGTTCTTAACTCTTGGCCACTGTTCCTAAGTCTAGGGGCCACTGTTCTTAACTCTGGCGGCCAGTGTTCTTAACTCTGGAGGCCACTGTTTTTAACTCTGGCGGCCACTGTTCTTAACTCTGGCAGTCACTGTTCTTAACTCTGGCAGCCACTGTTCATAACTCTGGCGGCCACTGTTCTTAACTCTGGTGGCCATTGTTCTTAACTCTGGTCGCCACTGTGCTTAACTCTGGCAGCCTGGCAGCCACTGTTTTTAACTCTGGCAGCCACTGTTCTTAACTCTGGCGCCCACTGTTCTTAACTCTGGCGGCCACTGTTCTTAACTCTGGCAGCCACTGTTCTTAACTCTGGTGGCCACTGTTCTTAACTCTGGCAGGCACTGTTTTTAACTCTGGCAGCCACAGTTCTTAACTATGGCAGCCACTGTTCTTAACTCTGGTGGCCACTGTTCCTAACTCTGGCAGCCACTGTTTTTAACTCTGGCAGCCACTGTTCTTAACTCTGGCGCCCACTGTTCCTAATTCTAGCGGCCACTATTCTTAACTCTGGCAGCCACTGTTCTTAACTCTGGTGGCCACTGTTCTTAACTCTGGCAGCCACTGTTTTTAACTCTGGCAGCCACTGTTCTTAACTCTGGCAGCCACTGTTCTTAACTCTGGCGGCCACTGTTCTTAACTCTGGCGGAAGCTGTTCCTAAATCTGGCAGTCACTGTTCATAACTCTGGCGGCCACTGTTCTTAACTCTGGCAGCCACTGTTCTTAACTCTGGCGGCCACTGTTCTTAACTATGGCGGCCACTGTTCTTAACGCTGGCGGCCACTGTTCTAAACTTTGGCTGCCACTGTTCTTAACTCTGGCAGCCACTGTTCGTAACTCTGGCAGCCACTGTTCTTAACTCTGGCGGTAACTGTTCTTAGCGCTGGCGGCAACTATTCTTAACTCTGGCATCCACTGTTCTTAACTCTGGCGGCAACTGTTCTTAACTCTGGCGGCCACTGTTCATAACTCTGGCAGCCACTGTTCCTAACTCTGGCGGCAACTGTTCTTAACTCCGGCAGCCACTGTTCTTTCCTCTGGCGGCCACTGTCCCCAACTCTGGTAGCCACTGTTCTTAACTCTGGCGGCAAGTGTTCTTAACTCTGGTGGCCCCTCTTCTTAACTCTGGCGGCAACTGTTATTAACTCTGTTGGCAACTGTTCTTAACTCTGGCATCCACTGTTCTTAACTCTGGCAGCCACTATTTTTAACTCTGGCGGTAACTGCTTTTAGCGCTGGCGGCAACTGTTCCTAACACTTGGAGCCACTGTTCTTAACTCTGGCGGCCACTGTTCTTAACTATGGCGGCCAATGTTCTTAACTCTGGCGGCCAATGTTCTTAACTCTGGCGGCCACTGTTCCTAACACTTGAAGCCACTGTTCTTAACTCTGGCGGCCACTGTTCTTAACTCTGGCGGCCAATGTTCTTAACTCTGGCGGCAACTGTTCCTAACACTTGAAGCCACTGTTCTTAACTCTGGCGGCCACTGTTCTTAACTCTGGCGGCCACTGTTCTTAACTATGGCGGCCAATGTTCTTAACTCTGGCGGCCACTGTTCTTAACTCTGGCGGCCACTGTTCTAAACTCTGGCAGTCACTGTTCTTACCTCTGGCGGCCACTGTTCTTAACTCTGGCGGCCACTGTTCTAAACTCTGGCAGTCACTGTTCTTAACTCTGTTGGCCACTGTTCTTAAGTCTGGCGGCCACTCTTCTTAACTCTGGCGGCAACTGTTCTTAACTCTGGCGGAAACTGTTTTTAACTCTGGCGGCAACTGTTCATAACTCTGGCGGCCACTGTTCTTAACTCTGGTGGCCAATGTTCTTAACTCTGGTGGCCACTGTTCTTAACTTTGGCAGCCACTGTTTATAACTCTGGCAGCCACTGTTCTTAACTCTGGCGGCCACTGTTCCTAACTCTAGCGGCCACTGTTCTTAACTCTGGCAGCCACTGTTTTAACTCTGGTGGCCACTGTTCTTAACTCTGGCAGCCACTGTTTTTAACTCTGGCAGCCACAGTTCTTAACTCTGGCAGCCACTGTTCTTAACTCTGGTGGCCACTCTTCATAACTCTGCCAGCCACTGTTTTTAACTCTGGCAGCCACTGTTCTTAACTCTTGGCCACTGTTCCTAAGTCTAGGGGCCACTGTTCTTAACTCTGGCAGCCACTGTTCTTAACTCTGATGGACACTGTTCTTAACTCTGGCAGCCACTGTTTTTAACTCTGGCAGCCACTGTTCCTAACTCTGGCGGCCACTGTTCTTAACACTTGCAGCCACTGTTCTTAACTCTGGCAGCCACTGTTCTTAACTCTGGCGGCCACTGTTCATAACTCTGGCGGCCACTGTTCTTAACTCTGGCAGCCACTGTTCTTAACTCTGGCGGCCACTCTTCTTAACTATGGCGGCCACTGTTCTTAACGCTGGCGGCCACTGTTCTTAACTTTGGCGGCCACTGTTCTTAACTCTGGCAGCCACTGTTCGTAACTCTGGCAGCCACTGTTTTTAACTCTGGCGGTAACTGTTCTTAGCGCTGGCGGCAACTATTCTTAACTCTTGCATCCACTGTTCTTAACTCTGGCGGCAACTGTTCTTAACTCTGGCGGCCACTGTTCGTAACTCTGGCAGTCACTGTTCCTAACTCTGGAGGCAACTGTTCTTAACTCCGGAAGCCACTGTTCTTTCCTCTGGCGGCCACTGTCCCTAACTCTGGTAGCCACTGTTCTTAACTCTGGCGGCAACTTTTCTTAACTCTGGTGGCCACTCTTCTTAACTCTGGCGGTAACTGTTCCTAACTCTGGCAGCCACTGTTTTTAACTCTGGCAGCAACTGTTCTTAACTTTGGCGGCCACTATTCCTAACTCTGGCCGCCACTGTTCTTAACTCTGGCGGCCACTGTTCTTAACTCTGGCGGCCACTGTTCTTAACACTTGCAGCCACTGTTCTTAACTCTGGCAGCCACTGTTCTTAACTCTGGCGGCCACTGTTCATAACTCTGGCGGCCACTGTTCTTAACTCTGGCAGCCACTGTTCTTAACTCTGGCGGCCACTGTTCTTAACTATGGCGGCCACTGTTCTTAACGCTGGCGGCCACTGTTCTTAACTCTGGCGGCCACTGTTCCTAACTCTAGAGGCAACTGTACTTAACTCCGGCAGCCACTGTTCTTTCCTCTGGCGGCCACTGTCCCTAACTCTAATAGCCACTGTTCTTAACTCTGGCAGCCACTGATCTTAACTCTGGCTGCTACTGTTCTTAATTCTGGCGGCCAATGTTCTTAACTCTGGCGGCCACTTTTCTTAACTCTGGCGGACACTGTTCTTAACTCTGGCGGCCTCTGTTTTTAACTCTGTCAGCAACTGTTCTTAACACTGGCAGCCACTGTTCTTAACTCTGGCGGCAACTGTTCTTAACTCTGGCAGCCTCTGTTCTTAACGCCGGCAGCCACTGTTCTTTACTCTGGAGGCCACTGTTCTTAACTCTGGTAGCTACTGTTCTTAACTCTGTCAGCAACTGTTCTTAACACTGGCAGCCACTGTTATTAACTCTGGCGGCAACTGTTCTTAACTCTGGCGGCAACTGTTCATAACTCTGGCGGCAACTGTTCTTTACTCTGTAGGCCACTGTTCTTAACTCTGGTAGCCACTGTTCTTAACTCTGGCAGCCACTTTTCTTAAATCTGGCACCACTGTTCTTAACTCTGGTGGCAACTGTTCTTAACTCTGGCGGCAACTGTTCATAACTCTGGCAGCCACTGATCTTAAATCTGCCGGCCACTGTTCCTAACTCTGGCAGCCACTGTTTTTAACTCTGGCAGCAACTGTTCTTAACTCTGGCGACCACTATTCCTAACTCTGGCAGCCACTGTTCTTAACTCTGGCGGCCACTGTTCCAACCTCTGGCGGCCACTGTTCTTAACACTTGCAGCCACTGTTCTTAACTCTGGCGGCCACTGTTCCTAACTATAGCGGCCAATGTTCTTAACTCTGGCGGCCACTGTTCTTAACTCTGGCGGCCACTGTTCTTAACTCTGGCAGCCATTGTTCTTAACTCTGGGGGCCACTGTTCTTAACTCTGATGGTTACTGTTCTTAACTCTGGAGGTCACTGTTCTTAACTCTGGCGGCAACTGTTCTTAACTCTGGCATCCACTGTTCCTAACTCTGGCGGCAACTGTTCTTAACGCTGGCGGCAACTGTTCTAAACTCTGGCGGCCACTGTTCTTAACTCTGGCATCCACTGCTCTTAACTCTGGCGGCAACTGTTCTTAACTCCGACGGCAACTGTTTTTAACTCTGGCATTCACAGTTCTTTACTCTGGCGGCAAATGTTCTTAACTCAGGCGGCAACTATTCTTAACTGTGCCATCCACTGTTCTTAACTCTGGCGGACACTGTTCTTAACTTTGGCGGCCACTGTTCGTAACTCTGGCAGCCACTGTTCCTAACTCTGGCGGCAACTGTTCTTAACTCCGGCAGCCACTGTTCTTTCCTCTGGCGGTCACTGTACTTAACTCTGGCAGGCACTGTTCTTAACTCTGGCGGCAACTGTTCTTAACTCTGGTGGCAACTGTTCTTAACTCTGGCAGCCACTGTTCGTAACTCTGGCAGCCACTGTTCCTAACTCTGGCGGCAACTGTTCTTAACTCCGGCAGCCACTGTTCTTTCCTCTGGCGGTCACTGTCCTTAACTCTGGCAGTCACTGTTCTTAACTCTGGCGGCAACTGTTCTTAACTCTGGTGGCCACTCTTCTTAACTCTGGCGGCAACTGTTCTTAACTCTGTTGGCAACTGTTCTTAACTCTGGCGGTAACTGCTCTTAGCGCTGGCGGACACTGTTCTTAACTCTGGCAGCCACTGATCTTAACTCTGGCTGCTACTGTTCTTAACTCTGTCGGCCACTGTTCTTAACTCTGGCGGCCACTTTTCTTAACTCTGGCGGACACTGTTCTTAAATCTGGCGGTCCCTGTTCCTAACTCTGGCGGCCTCTGTTTTTAACTCTGTCAGCAACTGTTCTTAACACTGGTAACCACTGTTCTTAACTCTGGCGGCAACTGTTCCTAATTCTGGCAGCCACTGTTCTTAACTCTGGGCGCCACTGTTCTTAACTCTGGTAGCCACTGTTCTTAACTCTGGCAGCCACTTTTCTTAAATCTGGCGCCACTGTTCTTAACTCTGGTGGCAACTGTTCTTAACTCTGTCGGCCACTGTTCATAACTCTGGCGGCAACTGTTCTTAACTCTGGCGGCCACTGTTCTTAACTCCGGGAGCCACTGTTCTATACTCTGGCGACAACTGTTTTTAACTCTGGCAGCCACTGTTCTTAACTCTGGCGGCCACTGTTCCTAACTCTGGCAACCACTGTTCTTAAATCTGGCGGCCACTGTTCTTAACTTTGGCAGCCACTGTTCTTAACTCTGGCAGCCACTTTTTTTAATTCTGGCGGCCACTGTTCTTACCTCTGGCAGCCACTATTCTTAACTCTGGCGGCCACTGTTCCTAACTCTGGCAGCCACTGTTCTTAACTCTGGCGGCAACTGTTCCTAACTCTGGCGGCCACTGTTATTAACACTTGCAGCCACTGTTCCTAACTCTGGCGGCCACTGTTCTTAACTATGGCGGCCACTGTTCTTAACTCTGGCGGCCACTGTTCTTAACTCTGGCGGCCACTGTTTTTAACTCTGGCTGCCACTGTTCTTAACTCTGGCAGTCACTGTTCTTAACTCTGGCAGCCACTGTTCATAACTCTGGCGGCCACTGTTCTTAACTCTGGTGGCCATTGTTCTTAACTCTGGTCGCCACTGTCCTTAACTCTGGCAGCCTGGCAGCCACTGTTTTTAACTCTGGCAGCCACTGTTCTTAACTCTGGCGGCCACTGTTCTTAACTCTGGCGGCCACTGTTTTTAACTCTGGCAGCCACTGTTCTTAACTCTGGCGCCCACTGTTCTTAACTCTGGCGGCCACTGTTCTTAACTCTGGCAGCCACTGTTCTTAACTCTGGTGGCCACTGTTCTTAACTCTGGCAGGCACTGTTTTTAACTCTGGCAGCCACAGTTCTTAACTATGGCAGCCACTGTTCTTAACTCTGGTGGCCACTGTTCCTAACTCTGGCAGCCACTGTTTTTAACTCTGGCAGCCACTGTTCTTAACTCTGGCGCCCACTGTTCCTAATTCTAGCGGCCACTATTCTTAACTCTGGCAGCCACTGTTCTTAACTCTGGTGGCCACTGTTCTTAACTCTGGCAGCCACTGTCTTTAACTCTGGCAGCCACTGTTCTTAACTCTGGCAGCCACTGTTCTTAACTCTGGCGGCCACTGTTCTTAACTCTGGCGAAAACTGTTCCTAAATCTGGCAGTCACTGTTCATAACTCTGGCGGCCACTGTTCTTAACTCTGGCAGCCACTGTTCTTAACTCTGGCGGCCACTGTTCTTAACTATGGCGGCCACTGTTCTTAACGCTGGCGGCCACTGTTCTAAACTTTGGCTGCCACTGTTCTTAACTCTGGCAGCCACTGTTCGTAACTCTGGCAGCCACTGTTCTTAACTCTGGCGGTAACTGTTCTTAGCGCTGGCGGCAACTATTCTTAACTCTGGCATCCACTGTTCTTAACTCTGGCGGCAACTGTTCTTAACTCTGGCGGCCACTGTTCATAACTCTGGCAGCCACTGTTCCTAACTCTGGCGGCAACTGTTCTTAACTCCGGCAGCCACTGTTCTTTCCTCTGGCGGTCACTGTCCCCAACTCTGGTAGCCACTGTTCTTAACTCTGGCGGCAAGTGTTCTTAACTCTGGTGGCCACTCTTCTTAACTCTGGCGGCAACTGTTATTAACTCTGTTGGCAACTGTTCTTAACTCTGGCATCCACTGTTCTTAACTCTGGCAGCCACTATTTTTAACTCTGGCGGTAACTGCTTTTAGCGCTGGCGGCAACTGTTCCTAACACTTGAAGCCACTGTTCTTAACTCTGGCGGCCACTGTTCTTAACTATGGCGGCCAATGTTCTTAACTCTGGCGGCCACTGTTCTTACCTCTGGCGGCCACTGTTCTTAACTCTGGCGGCCACTGTTCTAAACTCTGGCAGTCACTGTTCTTAACTCTGTTGGCCACTGTTCTTAACTCTGGCGGCCACTCTTCTTAACTCTGGCGGCAACTGTTCTTAACTCTGGCGGAAACTGTTTTTAACTCTGGCGGCAACTGTTCATAACTCTGGCGGCCACTGTTCTTAACTCTGGTGGCCAATGTTCTTAACTCTGGTGGCCACTGTTCTTAACTTTGGCAGCCACTGTTTATAACTCTGGCAGCCACTGTTCTTAACTCTGGCGGCCACTGTTCCTAACTCTAGCGGCCACTGTTCTTAACTCTGGCAGCCACTGTTTTAACTCTGGTGGCCACTGTTCTTAACTCTGGCAGCCACTGTTTTTAACTCTGGCAGCCACAGTTCTTAACTCTGGCAGCCACTGTTCTTAACTCTGGTGGCCACTCTTCATAACTCTGCCAGCCACTGTTTTTAACTCTGGCAGCCACTGTTCTTAACTCTTGGCCACTGTTCCTAAGTCTAGGGGCCACTGTTCTTAACTCTGGCGGCCACTGTTCTTAACTCTGGCGGCCACTGTTTTTAACTCTGGCGGCCACTGTTCTTAACTCTGGCAGTCACTGTTCTTAACTCTGGCAGCCACTGTTCATAACTCTGGCGGCCACTGTTCTTAACTCTGGTGGCCATTGTTCTTAACTCTGGTCGCCACTGTGCTTAACTCTGGCAGCCTGGCAGCCACTGTTTTTAACTCTGGCAGCCACTGTTCTTAACTCTGGCGCCCACTGTTCTTAACTCTGGCGGCCACTGTTCTTAACTCTGGCATCCACTGTTCTTAACTCTGGTGGCCACTGTTCTTAACTCTGGCAGGCACTGTTTTTAACTCTGGCAGCCACAGTTCTTAACTATGGCAGCCACTGTTCTTAACTCTGGTGGCCACTGTTCCTAACTCTGGCAGCCACTGTTTTTAACTCTGGCAGCCACTGTTCTTAACTCTGGCGCCCACTGTTCCTAATTCTAGCGGCCACTATTCTTAACTCTGGCAGCCACTGTTCTTAACTCTGGTGGCCACTGTTCTTAACTCTGGCAGCCACTGTTTTTAACTCTGGCAGCCACTGTTCTTAACTCTGGCAGCCACTGTTCTTAACTCTGGCGGCCACTGTTCTTAACTCTGGCGGAAACTGTTCCTAAATCTGGCAGTCACTGTTCATAACTCTGGCGGCCACTGTTCTTAACTCTGGCATCCACTGTTCTTAACTCTGGCGGCCACTGTTCTTAACTATGGCGGCCACTGTTCTTAACGCTGGCGGCCACTGTTCTAAACTTTGGCTGCCACTGTTCTTAACTCTGGCAGCCACTGTTCGTAACTCTGGCAGCCACTGTTCTTAACTCTGGCGGTAACTGTTCTTAGCGCTGGCGGCAACTATTCTTAACTCTGGCATCCACTGTTCTTAACTCTGGCGGCAACTGTTCTTAACTCTGGCGGCCACTGTTCATAACTCTGGCAGCCACTGTTCCTAACTCTGGCGGCAACTGTTCTTAACTCCGGCAGCCACTGTTCTTTCCTCTGGCGGCCACTGTCCCCAACTCTGGTAGCCACTGTTCTTAACTCTGGCGGCAAGTGTTCTTAACTCTGGTGGCCACTCTTCTTAACTCTGGCGGCAACTGTTATTAACTCTGTTGGCAACTGTTCTTAACTCTGGCATCCACTGTTCTTAACTCTGGCAGCCACTATTTTTAACTCTGGCGGTAACTGCTTTTAGCGCTGGCGGCAACTGTTCCTAACACTTGAAGCCACTGTTCTTAACTCTGGCGGCCACTGTTCTTAACTATGGCGGCCAATGTTCTTAACTCTGGCGGCCACTGTTCTTACCTCTGGCGGCCACTGTTCTTAACTCTGGCGGCCACTGTTCTAAACTCTGGCAGTCACTGTTCTTAACTCTGTTGGCCACTGTTCTTAACTCTGGCGGCCACTCTTCTTAACTCTGGCGGCAACTGTTCTTAACTCTGGCGGAAACTGTTTTTAACTCTGGCGGCAACTGTTCATAACTCTGGCGGCCACTGTTCTTAACTCTGGTGGCCAATGTTCTTAACTCTGGTGGCCACTGTTCTTAACTTTGGCAACCACTGTTTATAACTCTGGCAGCCACTGTTCTTAACTCTGGCGGCCACTGTTCCTAACTCTAGCGGCCACTGTTCTTAACTCTGGCAGCCACTGTTTTAACTCTGGTGGCCACTGTTCTTAACTCTGGCAGCCACTGTTTTTAACTCTGGCAGCCACAGTTCTTAACTCTGGCAGCCACTGTTCTTAACTCTGGTGGCCACTCTTCATAACTCTGCCAGCCACTGTTTTTAACTCTGGCAGCCACTGTTCTTAACTCTTGGCCACTGTTCCTAAGTCTAGGGGCCACTGTTCTTAACTCTGGCGGCCACTGTTCTTAACTCTGGCGGCCACTGTTTTTAACTCTGGCGGCCACTGTTCTTAACTCTGGCAGTCACTGTTCTTAACTCTGGCAGCCACTGTTCATAACTCTGGCGGCCACTGTTCTTAACTCTGGTGGCCATTGTTCTTAACTCTGGTCGCCACTGTGCTTAACTCTGGCAGCCTGGCAGCCACTGTTTTTAACTCTGGCAGCCACTGTTCTTAACTCTGGCGCCCACTGTTCTTAACTCTGGCGGCCACTGTTCTTAACTCTGGCATCCACTGTTCTTAACTCTGGTGGCCACTGTTCTTAACTCTGGCAGGCACTGTTTTTAACTCTGGCAGCCACAGTTCTTAACTATGGCAGCCACTGTTCTTAACTCTGGTGGCCACTGTTCCTAACTCTGGCAGCCACTGTTTTTAACTCTGGCAGCCACTGTTCTTAACTCTGGCGCCCACTGTTCCTAATTCTAGCGGCCACTATTCTTAACTCTGGCAGCCACTGTTCTTAACTCTGGTGGCCACTGTTCTTAACTCTGGCAGCCACTGTTTTTAACTCTGGCAGCCACTGTTCTTAACTCTGGCAGCCACTGTTCTTAACTCTGGCGGCCACTGTTCTTAACTCTGGCGGAAACTGTTCCTAAATCTGGCAGTCACTGTTCATAACTCTGGCGGCCACTGTTCTTAACTCTGGCATCCACTGTTCTTAACTCTGGCGGCCACTGTTCTTAACTATGGCGGCCACTGTTCTTAACGCTGGCGGCCACTGTTCTAAACTTTGGCTGCCACTGTTCTTAACTCTGGCAGCCACTGTTCGTAACTCTGGCAGCCACTGTTCTTAACTCTGGCGGTAACTGTTCTTAGCGCTGGCGGCAACTATTCTTAACTCTGGCATCCACTGTTCTTAACTCTGGCGGCAACTGTTCTTAACTCTGGCGGCCACTGTTCATAACTCTGGCAGCCACTGTTCCTAACTCTGGCGGCAACTGTTCTTAACTCCGGCAGCCACTGTTCTTTCCTCTGGCGGCCACTGTCCCCAACTCTGGTAGCCACTGTTCTTAACTCTGGCGGCAAGTGTTCTTAACTCTGGTGGCCACTCTTCTTAACTCTGGCGGCAACTGTTATTAACTCTGTTGGCAACTGTTCTTAACTCTGGCATCCACTGTTCTTAACTCTGGCAGCCACTATTTTTAACTCTGGCGGTAACTGCTTTTAGCGCTGGCGGCAACTGTTCCTAACACTTGAAGCCACTGTTCTTAACTCTGGCGGCCACTGTTCTTAACTATAGCGGCCAATGTTCTTAACTCTGGCGGCCAATGTTCTTAACTCTGGCGGCCACTGTTCCTAACACTTGAAGCCACTGTTCTTAACTCTGGCGGCCACTGTTCTTAACTCTGGCGGCCAATGTTCTTAACTCTGGCGGCAACTGTTCCTAACACTTGAAGCCACTGTTCTTAACTCTGGCGGCCACTGTTCTTAACTCTGGCGGCCACTGTTCTTAACTATGGCGGCCAATGTTCTTAACTCTGGCGGCCACTGTTCTTAACTCTGGCGGCCACTGTTCTAAACTCTGGCAGTCACTGTTCTTACCTCTGGCGGCCACTGTTCTTAACTCTGGCGGCCACTGTTCTAAACTCTGGCAGTCACTGTTCTTAACTCTGTTGGCCACTGTTCTTAACTCTGGCGGCCACTCTTCTTAACTCTGGCGGCAACTGTTCTTAACTCTGGCGGAAACTGTTTTTAACACTGGCGGCAACTGTTCATAACTCTGGCGGCCACTGTTCTTAACTCTGGTGGCCAATGTTCTTAACTCTGGTGGCCACTGTTCTTAACTTTGGCAGCCACTGTTTATAACTCTGGCAGCCACTGTTCTTAACTCTGGCGGCCACTGTTCCTAACTCTAGCGGCCACTGTTCTTAACTCTGGCAGCCACTGTTTTAACTCTGGTGGCCACTGTTCTTAACTCTGGCAGCCACTGTTTTTAACTCTGGCAGCCACAGTTCTTAACTCTGGCAGCTACTGTTCTTAACTCTGGTGGCCACTCTTCATAACTCTGCCTGCCACTGTTTTTAACTCTGGCAGCCACTGTTCTTAACTCTTGGCCACTGTTCCTAAGTCTAGGGGCCACTGTTCTTAACTCTGGCAGCCATTGTTCTTAACTCTGATAGACACTGTTCTTAACTCTGGCAGCCACTGTTTTTAACTCTGGCAGCCACTGTTCCTAACTCTGGCGGCCACTGTTCTTAACACTTGCAGCCACTGTTCTTAACTCTGGCAGCCACTGTTCTTAACTCTGGCGGCCACTGTTCATAACTCTGGCGGCCACTGTTCTTAACTCTGGCAGCCACTGTTCTTAACTCTGGCGGCCACTCTTCTTAACTATGGCGGCCACTGTTCTTAACGCTGGCGGCCACTGTTCTTAACTTTGGCGGCCACTGTTCTTAACTCTGGCAGCCACTGTTCGTAACTCTGGCAGCCACTGTTCTTAACTCTGGCGGTAACTGTTCTTAGCGCTGGCGGCAACTATTCTTAACTCTTGCATCCACTGTTCTTAACTCTGGCGGCAACTGTTCTTAACTCTGGCGGCCACTGTTCGTAACTCTGGCAGTCACTGTTCCTAACTCTGGAGGCAACTGTTCTTAACTCCGGCAGCCACTGTTCTTTCCTCTGGCGGCCACTGTCCCTAACTCTGGTAGCCACTGTTCTTAACTCTGGCGGCAACTTTTCTTAACTCTGGTGGCCACTCTTCTTAACTCTGGCGGTAACTGTTCTTAACTCTGTTGGCAACTGTTCTTAACTCTGGCATCCACTGTTCTTAACTATGGCAGCTACTGTTTTTAACTCTGGCAGTAACTGCTCTTAGCGCTGGCGGCAACTGTTCTTAACTCTGGCAGCCACTGTTCTTAACGCCGGCAGCCACTGTTCTTTACTCTGGAGGCCACTGTTCTTAACTCTGGTAGCCACTGTTCTTAACACTGGCAGCCACTTTTCTTAAATCTGGCGCCACTGTTCTTAACTCTGGTGGCAACTGTTCTTAACTCTGGCGGCCACTGTTCCTAACTCTGGCAGCCACTGTTCTTAAATCTAGCGGCCACTGTTCCTAACTCTGGCAGCCACTGTTTTTAACTCTGGCAGCAACTGTTCTTAACTCTGGCGGCCACTATTCCTAACTCTGGCAGCCACTGTTCTTAACTCTGGCAGCCACTGTTCCTAACTCTGGCGGGCACTGTTCTTAACCCTTGCAGCCACTGTTCTTAACTCTTGCGGCCACTGTTCCTAACTCTGGCGGCCACTGTTCCTAACTCTGGCGGCCACTGTTCTTAACTCTGGCGGCCACTGTTCTTAACTCTGGCAGTCACTGTTCTTAACTCTGTTGGCCACTGTTCTTAACTCTGGCGGCCACTGTTCTTAACTCTGGCAGCTACGGTTCTTAACTCTGGCGGCCACTGTTCTTAACTCTGGAGGAAACTGTTCTTAACTCTGGCAGCCACTGTTCATAACTCTGCCGGCCACTGTTCTTAACTCTGGTGGCCAATGTTCTTAACTCTGGTGGCCACTGTTCTTAACTCTGGCAGCCACTGTTTTTAACTCTGGCAGCCACTGTTCTTAACTCTGGCGGCCACTGTTCCTAACTCTAGCGGCCACTGTTCTTACCTCTGGCAGCCACTGTTCTTAACTCTGGTGGCCACTGTTCTTAACTCTGGCAGCCACTGTTTTTAACTCTGGCAGCCACTGTTCTTAACTCTGACGGCTACTGTTCCTAGCTCTAGCGGCCACTGTTCTTAACTCTGGCAGCCACTGTTCTTAACTCTGGCGGCCACTGTTCTTAACTATGGCGGCCACTGTTCTTAACGCTGGCGGCCACTGTTCTTAACTTTGGCGGCCACTGTTCTTAACTCTGGCGGCCACTGTTCTTAACTCTGGCAGTCACTGTTCTTAATTCTGTTAGCCACTGTTTTTAACTCTGGGGGCCACTGTTCTTAACTCTGTTGGTTACTGTTCTTAACTCTGTTGGTTACTGTTCTTATCTCCGGCGGCCACTGTTCTTAACTCTGGCAGCAACTATCCTTAACTCTGGCAGCCATTGTTCTTAACTCTGGCGGCCACTGTTCTTAACTCTGGCGGCAACTATTCTTAACTCTGGCAGCCAGTGTTCTTAACAGGCATCCACTGTTCTTAACTCTGGCGGCAACTGTTCCTAACTCCGTCGGCAACTGTTCTTAACTCTGGCATTCACAGTTCTTTACTCTGGCAGCCACTGTTCTTAACTCTGGTGGCCACTGTTCTTAACTCTGGCAGCCACTGTTTTTAACTCTGGCAGCCACAGTTCTGAACTATGGCAGCCACTGTTCTTAACTCTGGTGGCCACTGTTCCTAACTCTGGCAGCCACTATTTTTAACTCTGGCAGCCACTGTTCTTAACTCTGGCGCCCACTGTTCCTAACTCTGGCAGCCACTGTTCTTAACTCTGGCGGCCACTGTTCCTAACTCTGGCAGCCACTGTTCTTAACTCTGGCGGCAACTGTTCTTAACTCTGGCAGCCACTGTTCTTAACTCTGGCGGCCACTGTTACTAACTCTGGCAGCCACTGTTCTTAACTCTGGCGGCAACTGTTCCTAACTCTGGCAGCCACTGTTCTTAACTCTGGTGGCAACTGTTCCTAACTCTGGCGGCCACTGTTCTTAACACTTGCAGCCACTGTTCTTAACTCTGGCGGCCACTGTTCTTAACTATGGCGGCCACTGTTCTTAACTCTGGCGGCCACTGTTCTTAACTCTGGCGGCCACTGTTCTTAACTCTGGCGGCCACTGTTCTTAACTCTGGCGGCCACTGTTCTTAACTATGGCGGCCATTGTTCTTAACTCTGGCGGCCACTGTTCATAACTCTGGCAGCCACTGTTCTTAACTCTGGCGGCCACTGTTCTTAACTATGGCGGCCACTGTTCTTAACTCTGGCGGCCACTGTTCTTAACTCTGGCGTCCACTGTTCTTAACTCTGGCGGCCACTGTTCTTAACTATGGCGGCCACTGTTCTTAACTCTGGCGGCCACTGTTCTTAACTATGGCGGCCACTGTTCCTAACTCTGGCGGCCACTGTTCTTAACTCTGGCGGCCACTGTTTATAACTCTGGCGGCCACTGTTCTTAACTCTGGCGGCCACTGTTTTTAACTCTTGCAGCCACTGTTCGTAACTCTGGCGGCCACTGTTTTTAACTCTGGCAGCCACTGTTCTTACCTCTGGCGCCCACTGTTCCTAACTCTAGCGGCCACTGTTCTTAACTCTGGCAGCCACTGTTCTTAACTCTGGTGGCCACTGTTCTTAACTCTGGCAGCCACTGTTTTTAACTCTGGAAGCCACAGTTCTTAACTATGGCAGCCACTGTTCTTAACTCTGGAGGTCACTGTTCTTAACTCTGGTAGCCACTGTTCTTAACTCTGGCGGCCACTGTTTTTAACTCTGGCAGCCACTGTTCTTAACTCTGGCGCCCACTGTTCCTAACTCTAGCGGCCACTGTTCTTAACTCTGGCAGCCACTGTTCTTAACTCTGGTGGCCACTGTTCTTAACTCTGGCAGCCACTGTTTTTAACTCTGGCAGCCACAGTTCTTAACTATGGCAGCCACTGTTCTTAACTCTGGTGGCCACTGTTCCTAACTCTGGCAGCCACTGTTCTTAACTTTGGCGGCCACTGTTCTTAACTCTGGCAGCCACTGTTCTTAACTCTGGTGGCCACTGTTCTTAACTCTGGCAGCCACTGTTTTTAACTCTGGCAGCCACAGTTTTTAACTATGGCAGCCACTGTTCTTAACTCTGGTGGCCACTGTTCCTAACTCTGGCAGCCACTGTTTTTAACTCTGGCAGCCACTGTTCTTAACTCTGGCAGCCACTGTTCTTAACACTGGTGGCCACTGTTCTTAACTCTGGCAGCCACTGTTTTTATCTCTGGCAGCCACTGTTCTTAACTCTGGCAGCCACTGTTCTTAACTCTGGCGGCCACTGTTCCTAACTATGGCGGCCACTGTTCTTAACTTTGGCGGCCACTGTTCTTAACTCTGGCAACCACTGTTCGTAACTCTGGCAGCCACTGTTCTTAACTCTGGCGGTAACTGTTCTTAGCGCTGGGGGCAACTATTCTTAACTCTGGCAGCCACTGTTCCTAACTCTGGCGGCAACTGTTCTTAACTCCGGCAGCCACTGTTCTTTCCTCTGGCGGCCACTGTCCCTAACTCTGGTAGCCACTGTTCTTAACTCTGGCGGCATCTGTTATTAACTCTGTTGGCAACTGTTCTTAAGACTTGCAGCCACTGTTCTTAACTATAACGGCCACTGTTCTTAACTCTGGCGGCCACTGTTCCTAACTCTGGCAGCCACTGTTCTTAACTCTGGCGGCCACTGTTCTAAACTGTGGCAGTCACTGTTCTTAACTCTGTTGGCCACTCTTCTTAACTCTGGCGGCAACTGTTCTTAACTCTGGCGGAAACTGTTTTTAACTCTGGTGGCCAATGTTCTTAACTCTGGCAGCCACTGTTCATAACTCTGGCGGCCACTGTTCTTAACTCTGGTGGCCAATGTTCTTAACTCTGGTGGCCACTGTTCTTAACTGTGGCAGCCACTGTTTTAACTCTGTGGCCACTGTTCTTAACTCTGGCAGCCACTGTTTTTAACTCTGGCAGCCACAGTTCTTAACTCTGGCAGCCACTGTTCTTAACTCTGGCGGCCACTGTTCCTAACTCTAGCGGCCACTGTTCTTAACTCTGGCAGCCACTGTTTTAACTCTGTGGCCACTGTTCTTTACTCTGGCAGCCACTGTTTTAACTCTGTGGCCACTGTTCTTTACTCTGGCAGCCACTGTTTTTAACTCTGGCAGCCACAGTTCTTAACTCTGGCAGCCACTGTTCTTAACTCTGGTGGCCACTGTTCTTAACTCTGGCAGCCACTGTTTTTTACTCTGGCAGCCACTGTTCTTAACTCTGGCGGCCACTGTTCCTAAGTCTAGCAACCACTGTTCTTAACTCTGGCAGCCACTGTTCTTAACTCTAGTGGACACTGTTCTTAACTCTGGCAGCCACTGTTTTTAACTATGGCAGCCACAGTTCTTAACTCTGGGAGCCACTGTTCTTAACTCTGGCGGCCACTGTTCTTAACTCTGGCAGAAACTGTTCCTAAATCTAGCAGCCACTGTTCATAACTCTGGCAGCCACTGTTCTTAACTCTGGCGGCCACTGTTCTTAACTATGGCGTCCACTGTTCTTAACGCTGGCGGCCACTGTTCTTAACTTTGGCGGCCACTGTTCTTAACTCTGGCACCCACTGTTCGTAACTCTGGCAGCCACTGTTCTTAACTCTGGCGGTAACTGTTCTTAGCGCTGGCGGCAACTATTCTTAACTCTTGCATCCACTGTTTTTAACTCTGACGGCAACTGTTCTTAACTCTGGCGGCCACTGTTCGTAACTCTGGCAGCCACTGTTCCTAACTCTGGAGGCAACTGTTCTTAACTCCGGCAGCCACTGTTCTTTCTTCTGGCGGCAACTGTCCCTAACTCTGGTGGCCACTGTTCCTAACTCTGGCGACAACTGTTCTTAACTCTGGTGGCCACTCTTCTTAACTCTGGCGGCAACTGTTCTTAACTCTGTTGGCAACTGTTCTTAACTTTGGCATCCACTGTTCTTAACTCTGGCAGCCACTGTTTTTAACTCTGGCGGTAACTGTTCTTAGCGCTGGCGGCAACTGTTCTTAACTCTGGCAGCCACTGATCTTAACTCTGGCTGCTACTGTTCTTAATTCTGGCGGCCACTGTTCTTAACTCTGGCGGCCACTTTTCTTAACTCTGGCGGACACTGTTCTTAAATCTGGCGGTCACTGTTCTTAACTCTGGCGGCCTCTGTTTTTAACTCTGTCAGCAACTGTTCTTAACACTGGCAGCCACTGTTCTTAACTCTGGCGGCAACTGTTCTTAACTATGGCAGCCACTGTTCTTAACGCCGGCAGCCACTGTTCTTTACTCTGGCGGCCACTGTTCTTAACTCTGGTAGCCACTGTTCTTAACTCTGGCAGCCACTTTTCTTAAATCTAGCGCCACAGTTCTTAACTCTGATGGCAACTGTTCTTAACTCTGGCGGCAACTGTTCATAACTCTGGCGGCAACTGTTCTTAACTCTGGCGGCCACTGTTCTTAACTCCGGCAGCCACTGTTCTTTACTCTGGCGACCACTGTTCTTAACTCTGGCAGCCACTGTTCTTAACTCTGGTGGCCACTGTTCCTAACTCTGGCAGCCACTGTTCTTAAATCTGGCGGCCACTGTTCTTAACTCTGGCAGCCACTGTTCTTAACTCTGGTGGCCACTGTTCTTAATTCTGGCAGCCACGTTTTTTAATTCTGGCGGCCACTGTTCTTACCTCTGGCAGCCACTTTTCTGAACTCTGATGGCCACTGTTCTTAACTCTGGCATCCACTGTTCTTAACTCTGGCGGCCACTGTTCTTAACTATGGCGGCCACTGTTCTTAACTCTGGCGGCCACTGTTCTTAACTTTGGCGGCCACTGTTCTTAACTCTGGCGGCCACTGTTCTTAACTCTGGCGGCCACTGTTCTTAACTCTGGACGCCACTGTTCTTAACTCTGGCGGCCACTGTTCTTAACTATGGCGGCCACTGTTCTTAACGCTGGCGGCCACTGTTCTAAACTTTGGCTGCCACTGTTCTTAACTCTGGCAGCCACTGTTCGTAACTCTGGCAGCCACTATTCTTAACTCTGGCGGTAACTGTTCTTAGCGCTGGTGGCAACTATTCTTAACTCTGGCATCCACTGTTCTTAACTCTGGCGGCAACTGTTCTTAACTCTGGCGGCCACTGTTCATAACTCTGGCAGCCACTGTTCCTAACTCTGGCGGCAACTGTTCTTAACTCCGGCAGCCACTGTTCTTTCCTCTGGCGGCCACTGTCCCTAACTCTGGTAGCCACTGTTCTTAACTCTGGCGGCAACTGTTCTTAACTCTGGTGGCCACTCTTCTTAACTCTGGCGGCAACTGTTATTAACTCTGTTGGCAACTGTTCTTAACTCTGGCATCCACTGTTCTTAACTCTGGCAGCCACTATTTTTAACTCTGGCGGTAACTGCTTTTAGCGCTGGCGGCAACTGTTCCTAACACTTGAAGCCACTGTTCTTAACTCTGGCGGCCACTGTTCTTTCCTCTGGCGGCCACTGTTCTTAACTCTGGCGGCCACTGTTCTAAACTCTGGCAGTCACTGTTCTTAACTCTGTTGGCCACTGTTCTTAACTCTGGCGGCCACTCTTCTTAACTCTGGCGGCAACTGTTCTTAACTCTGGCGGAAACTGTTTTTAACTCTGGCGGCAACTGTTCATAACTCTGGCGGCCACTGTTCTTAACTCTGGTGGCCAATGTTCTTAACTCTGGTGGCCACTGTTCTTAACTTTGGCAGCCACTGTTTATAACTCTGGCAGCCACTGTTCTTAACTCTGGCGGCCACTGTTCCTAACTCTAGCGGCCACTGTTCTTAACTCTGGCAGCCACTGTTTTAACTCTGGTGGCCACTGTTCTTAACTCTGGCAGCCACTGTTTTTAACTCTGGCAGCCACAGTTCTTAACTCTGGCAGCCACTGTTCTTAACTCTGGTGGCCACTCTTCATAACTCTGCCAGCCACTGTTTTTAACTCTGGCAGCCACTGTTCTTAACTCTTGGCCACTGTTCCTAAGTCTAGGGGCCACTGTTCTTAACTCTGGCAGCCACTGTTCTTAACTCTGATGGACACTGTTCTTAACTCTGGCAACCACTGTTTTTAACTCTGGCAGCCACTGTTCCTAACTCTGGCGGCCACTGTTCTTAACACTTGCAGCCACTGTTCTTAACTCTGGCAGCCACTGTTCTTAACTCTGGCGGCCACTGTTCATAACTCTGGCGGCCACTGTTCTTAACTCTGGTGGCCACTCTTCTTAACTCTGGCGGCCACTCTTCTTAACTATGGCGGCCACTGTTCTTAACGCTGGCGGCCACTGTTCTTAACTTTGGCGGCCACTGTTCTTAACTCTGGCAGCCACTGTTCGTAACTCTGGCAGCCACTGTTCTTAACTCTGGCGGTAACTGTTCTTAGCGCTGGCGGCAACTATTCTTAACTCTTGCTTCCACTGTTCTTAACTCTGGCGGCAAATGTTCTTAACTCTGG
Source organism: Procambarus clarkii (assembly GCF_040958095.1). Classification (NCBI taxonomy): domain Eukaryota; kingdom Metazoa; phylum Arthropoda; class Malacostraca; order Decapoda; family Cambaridae; genus Procambarus; species Procambarus clarkii. The sequence goes on from NC_091154.1 coordinate 60,531,494, forward strand.
CGGCCACTGTTCGTAACTCTGGCAGCCACTGTTCCTAGCTCTGGAGGCAACTGTTCTTAACTCCGGCAGCCACTGTTCTTTCCTTTGGCGGCCACTGTCCCTAACTCTGGTAGCCACTGTTCTTAACTCTGGAGGCAACTTTTCTTAACTCTGGTGGCCACTCTTCTTAACTCTGGCGGTAAATGTTCTTAACTCTGTTGGCAACTGTTCTTAACTCTGGCATCCACTGTTCTTAACTCTGGCAGCTACTGTTTTTAACTCTGGCAGTAACTGCTCTTAGCGCTGGCGGCAACTGTTCTTAACTCTGGCAGCCACTGTTCTTAACGCCGGCAGCCACTGTTCTTTACTCTGGAGGCCACTGTTCTTAACTCTGGTAGCCACTGTTCTTAACTCTGGCAGCCACTTTTCTTAAATCTGGCGCCACTGTTCTTAACTCTGGTGGCAACTGTTCTTAACTCTGGCGGCAACTGTTCATAACTCTGGCGGCAACTGTTCTTAACTCTGGCGGCCACTGTTCCTAACTCTGGCAGCCACTGTTCTTAAATCTAGCGGCCACTGTTCCTAACTCTGGCAGCCACTGTTTTTAACTCTGGCAGCAACTGTTCTTAACTCTGGCGGCCACTATTCCTAACTCTGGCAGCCACTGTTCTTAACTCTGGCAGCCACTGTTCCTAACTCTGGCAGGCACTGTTCTTAACACTTGCAGCCACTGTTCTTAACTCTGGCGGCCACTGTTCTTAACTATGGCGGCCACTGTTCTTAACTCTGGCGGCCACTGTTCCTAACTCTGGCGGCCACTGTTCCTAACTCTGGCGGCCACTGTTCTTAACTCTGGAGGCCACTGTTCTTAACTCTGGCCGTCACTGTTCTTAACTCTGTTGGCCACTGTTCTTAACTCTGGCGGCCACTGTTCTTAACTCTGGCAGCTACGGTTCTTAACTCTGGCGGCCACTGTTCTTAACTCTGGAGGAAACTGTTCTTAACTCTGGCGGCCACTGTTCTTAACTCTGGAGGAAACTGTTCTTAACTCTGGCAGCCACTGTTCATAACTCTGCCGGCCACTGTTCTTAACTCTGGCAGCCACTGTTTTTAACTCTGGCAGCCACTGTTCTTAACTCTGGCGGCCACTGTTCCTAACTCTAGCGGCCACTGTTCTTAACTCTGGCAGCCACTGTTCTTAACTCTGGTGGCCACTGTTCTTAACTCTGGCAGCCACTGTTTTTAACTCTGGCAGCCACTGTTCTTAACTCTGGCGGCCACTGTTCCTAGCTCTAGCGGCCACTGTTCTTAACTCTGGCAGCCACTGTTCTTAACTCTGGCGGCCACTGTTCTTAACTATGGCGGCCACTGTTCTTAACGCTGGCGGCCACTGTTCTTAACTTTGGCGGCCACTGTTCTTAACTCTGGCGGCCACTGTTCTTAACTCTGGCAGTCACTGTTCTTAATTCTGTTAGCCACTGTTTTTAACTCTGGGGGCCACTGTTCTTAACTCTGTTGGTTACTGTTCTTAACTCTGTTGGTTACTGTTCTTATCTCCGGCGGCCACTGTTCTTAACTCTGGCAGCAACTATCCTTAACTCTGGCAGCCATTGTTCTTAACTCTGGCGGCCACTGTTCTTAACTCTGGCGGCAACTATTCTTAACTCTTGCATCCACTGTTTTTAACTCTGACGGCAACTGTTCTTAACTCTGGCGGCCACTGTTCGTAACTCTGGCAGCCACTGTTCCTAACTCTGGAGGCAACTGTTCTTAACTCCGGCAGCCACTGTTCTTTCTTCTGGCGGCAACTGTCCCTAACTCTGGTGGCCACTGTTCCTAACTCTGGCGACAACTGTTCTTAACTCTGGTGGCCACTCTTCTTAACTCTGGCGGCAACTGTTCTTAACTCTGTTGGCAACTGTTCTTAACTTTGGCATCCACTGTTCTTAACTCTGGCAGCCACTGTTTTTAACTCTGGCGGTAACTGTTCTTAGCGCTGGCGGCAACTGTTCTTAACTCTGGCAGCCACTGATCTTAACTCTGGCTGCTACTGTTCTTAATTCTGGCGGCCACTGTTCTTAACTCTGGCGGCCACTTTTCTTAACTCTGGCGGACACTGTTCTTAAATCTGGCGGTCACTGTTCTTAACTCTGGCGGCCTCTGTTTTTAACTCTGTCAGCAACTGTTCTTAACACTGGCAGCCACTGTTCTTAACTCTGGCGGCAACTGTTCTTAACTATGGCAGCCACTGTTCTTAACGCCGGCAGCCACTGTTCTTTACTCTGGCGGCCACTGTTCTTAACTCTGGTAGCCACTGTTCTTAACTCTGGCAGCCACTTTTCTTAAATCTAGTGCCACAGTTCTTAACTCTGATGGCAACTGTTCTTAACTCTGGCGGCAACTGTTCATAACTCTGGCGGCAACTGTTCTTAACTCTGGCGGCCACTGTTCTTAACTCCGGCAGCCACTGTTCTTTACTCTGGCGACCACTGTTCTTAACTCTGGCAGCCACTGTTCTTAACTCTGGTGGCCACTGTTCCTAACTCTGGCAGCCACTGTTCTTAAATCTGGCGGCCACTGTTCTTAACTCTGGCAGCCACTGTTCTTAACTCTGGTGGCCACTGTTCTTAATTCTGGCAGCCACGTTTTTTAATTCTGGCGGCCACTGTTCTTACCTCTGGCAGCCACTTTTCTGAACTCTGATGGCCACTGTTCTTAACTCTGGCATCCACTGTTCTTAACTCTGGCGGCCACTGTTCTTAACTATGGCGGCCACTGTTCTTAACTCTGGCGGCCACTGTTCTTAACTTTGGCGGCCACTGTTCTTAACTCTGGCGGCCACTGTTCTTAACTCTGGCGGCCACTGTTCTTAACTCTGGACGCCACTGTTCTTAACTCTGGCGGCCACTGTTCTTATCTATGGCGGCCACTGTTCTTAACGCTGGCGGCCACTGTTCTAAACTTTGGCTGCCACTGTTCTTAACTCTGGCAGCCACTGTTCGTAACTCTGGCAGCCACTATTCTTAACTCTGGCGGTAACTGTTCTTAGCGCTGGTGGCAACTATTCTTAACTCTGGCATCCACTGTTCTTAACTCTGGCGGCAACTGTTCTTAACTCTGGCGGCCACTGTTCATAACTCTGGCAGCCACTGTTCCTAACTCTGGCGGCAACTGTTCTTAACTCCGGCAGCCACTGTTCTTTCCTCTGGCGGCCACTGTCCCTAACTCTGGTAGCCACTGTTCTTAACTCTGGCGGCAACTGTTCTTAACTCTGGTGGCCACTCTTCTTAACTCTGGCGGCAACTGTTATTAACTCTGTTGGCAACTGTTCTTAACTCTGGCATCCACTGTTCTTAACTCTGGCAGCCACTATTTTTAACTCTGGCGGTAACTGCTTTTAGCGCTGGCGGCAACTGTTCCTAACACTTGAAGCCACTGTTCTTAACTCTGGCGGCCACTGTTCTTTCCTCTGGCGGCCACTGTTCTTAACTCTGGCGGCCACTGTTCTAAACTCTGGCAGTCACTGTTCTTAACTCTGTTGGCCACTGTTCTTAACTCTGGCGGCCACTCTTCTTAACTCTGGCGGCAACTGTTCTTAACTCTGGCGGAAACTGTTTTTAACTCTGGCGGCAACTGTTCATAACTCTGGCGGCCACTGTTCTTAACTCTGGTGGCCAATGTTCTTAACTCTGGTGGCCACTGTTCTTAACTTTGGCAGCCACTGTTTATAACTCTGGCAGCCACTGTTCTTAACTCTGGCGGCCACTGTTCCTAACTCTAGCGGCCACTGTTCTTAACTCTGGCAGCCACTGTTTTAACTCTGGTGGCCACTGTTCTTAACTCTGGCAGCCACTGTTTTTAACTCTGGCAGCCACAGTTCTTAACTCTGGCAGCCACTGTTCTTAACTCTGGTGGCCACTCTTCATAACTCTGCCAGCCACTGTTTTTAACTCTGGCAGCCACTGTTCTTAACTCTTGGCCACTGTTCCTAAGTCTAGGGGCCACTGTTCTTAACTCTGGCAGCCACTGTTCTTAACTCTGATGGACACTGTTCTTAACTCTGGCAGCCACTGTTTTTAACTCTGGCAGCCACTGTTCCTAACTTTGGCGGCCACTGTTCTTAACACTTGCAGCCACTGTTCTTAACTCTGGCAGCCACTGTTCTTAACTCTGGCGGCCACTGTTCATAACTCTGGCGGCCACTGTTCTTAACTCTGGTGGCCACTCTTCTTAACTCTGGCGGCCACTCTTCTTAACTATGGCGGCCACTGTTCTTAACGCTGGCGGCCACTGCTCTTAACTTTGGCGGCCACTGTTCTTAACTCTGGCAGCCACTGTTCGTAACTCTGGCAGCCACTGTTCTTAACTCTGGCGGTAACTGTTCTTAGCGCTGGCGGCAACTATTCTTAACTCTTGCTTCCACTGTTCTTAACTCTGGCGGCAAATGTTCTTAACTCTGGCAGCCACTGTTCGTAACTCTGGCAGCCACTGTTCCTAGCTCTGGAGGCAACTGTTCTTAACTCCGGCAGCCACTGTTCTTTCCTTTGGCGGCCACTGTCCCTAACTCTGGTAGCCACTGTTCTTAACTCTGGAGGCAACTTTTCTTAACTCTGGTGGCCACTCTTCTTAACTCTGGCGGTAAATGTTCTTAACTCTGTTGGCAACTGTTCTTAACTCTGGCATCCACTGTTCTTAACTCTGGCAGCTACTGTTTTTAACTCTGGCAGTAACTGCTCTTAGCGCTGGCGGCAACTGTTCTTAACTCTGGCAGCCACTGTTCTTAACGCCGGCAGCCACTGTTCTTTACTCTGGAGGCCACTGTTCTTAACTCTGGTAGCCACTGTTCTTAACTCTGGCAGCCACTTTTCTTAAATCTGGCGCCACTGTTCTTAACTCTGGTGGCAACTGTTCTTAACTCTGGCGGCAACTGTTCATAACTCTGGCGGCAACTGTTCTTAACTCTGGCGGCCACTGTTCCTAACTCTGGCAGCCACTGTTCTTAAATCTAGCGGCCACTGTTCCTAACTCTGGCAGCCACTGTTTTTAACTCTGGCAGCAACTGTTCTTAACTCTGGCGGCCACTATTCCTAACTCTGGCAGCCACTGTTCTTAACTCTGGCAGCCACTGTTCCTAACTCTGGCAGGCACTGTTCTTAACACTTGCAGCCACTGTTCTTAACTCTGGCGGCCACTGTTCTTAACTATGGCGGCCACTGTTCTTAACTCTGGCGGCCACTGTTCCTAACTCTGGCGGCCACTGTTCCTAACTCTGGCGGCCACTGTTCTTAACTCTGGAGGCCACTGTTCTTAACTCTGGCAGTCACTGTTCTTAACTCTGTTGGCCACTGTTCTTAACTCTGGCGGCCACTGTTCTTAACTCTGGCAGCTACGGTTCTTAACTCTGGCGGCCACTGTTCTTAACTCTGGAGGAAACTGTTCTTAACTCTGGCAGCCACTGTTCATAACTCTGCCGGCCACTGTTCTTAACTCTGGTGGCCAATGTTCTTAACTCTGGTGGCCACTGTTCTTAACTCTGGCAGCCACTGTTTTTAACTCTGGCAGCCACTGTTCTTAACTCTGGCGGTCACTGTTCCTAACTCTAGCGGCCACTGTTCTTAACTCTGGCAGCCACTGTTCTTAACTCTGGTGGCCACTGTTCTTAACTCTGGCAGCCACTGTTTTTAACTCTGGCAGCCACTGTTCTTAACTCTGGCGGCCACTGTTCCTAGCTCTAGCGGCCACTGTTCTTAACTCTGGCAGCCACTGTTCTTAACTCTGGCGGCCACTGTTCTTAACTATGGCGGCCACTGTTCTTAACGCTGTCGGCCACTGTTCTTAACTTTGGCGGCCACTGTTCTTAACTCTGGCGGCCACTGTTCTTAACTCTGGCAGTCACTGTTCTTAATTCTGTTAGCCACTGTTTTTAACTCTGGGGGCCACTGTTCTTAACTCTGTTGGTTACTGTTCTTAACTCTGTTGGTTACTGTTCTTATCTCCGGCGGCCACTGTTCTTAACTCTGGCAGCAACTATCCTTAACTCTGGCAGCCATTGTTCTTAACTCTGGCGGCCACTGTTCTTAACTCTGGCGGCAACTATTCTTAACTCTGGCAGCCATTGTTCTTAACAGGCATCCACTGTTCTTAACTCTGGCGGCAACTGTTCCTAACTCCGTCGGCAACTGTTCTTAACTCTGGCATTCACAGTTCTTTACTCTGGCAGCCACTGTTCTTAACTCTGGTGGCCACTGTTCTTAACTCTGGCAGCCACTGTTTTTAACTCTGGCAGCCACAGTTCTTAACTATGGCAGCCACTGTTCTTAACTCTGGTGGCCACTGTTCCTAACTCTGGCAGCCACTATTTTTAACTCTGGCAGCCACTGTTCTTAACTCTGGCGCCCACTGTTCCTAACTCTGGCAGCCACTGTTCTTAACTCTGGCGGCCACTGTTCCTAACTCTGGCAGCCACTGTTCTTAACTCTGGCGGCTACTGTTCTTAACTCTGGCAGCCACTGTTCTTAACTCTGGCGGCCACTGTTACTAACTCTGGCAGCCACTGTTCTTAACTCTGGCGGCAACTGTTCCTAACTCTGGCAGCCACTGTTCTTAACTCTGGTGGCAACTGTTCCTAACTCTGGCGGCCACTGTTCTTAACACTTGCAGCCACTGTTCTTAACTCTGGCGGCCACTGTTCTTAACTATGGCGGCCACTGTTCTTAACTCTGGCGGCCACTGTTCTTAACTCTGGCGGCCACTGTTCTTAACTCTGGCGGCCACTGTTCATAACTCTGGCAGCCACTGTTCTTAACTCTGGCAGCCACTGTTCTTAACTCTGGCGGCCACTGTTCTTAACTATGGCGCCCACTGTTCTTAACTCTGGCGGCCACTGTTCTTAACTCTGGCGTCCACTGTTCTTAACTCTGGCGGCCACTGTTCTTAACTATGGCGGCCACTGTTCTTAACTCTGGCGGCCACTGTTCTTAACTATGGCGGCCACTGTTCTTAACTCTGGCGGCCACTGTTCTTAACTCTGGCGGCCACTGTTTATAACTCTGGCGGCCACTGTTCTTAACTCTGGCGGCCACTGTTTTTAACTCTTGCAGCCACTGTTCTTAACTCTGGCGGCCACTGTTTTTAACTCTGGCAGCCACTGTTCTTACCTCTGGCGCCCACTGTTCCTAACTCTAGCGGCCACTGTTCTTAACTCTGGCAGCCACTGTTCTTAACTCTGGTGGCCACTATTCTTAACTCTGGCAGCCACTGTTTTTAACTCTGGCAGCCACAGTTCTTAACTATGGCAGCCACTGTTCTTAACTCTGGTGGTCACTGTTCTTAACTCTGGTAGCCACTGTTCCTAACTCTAGCGGCCACTGTTCTTAACTCTGGCAGCCACTGTTCTTAACTCTGGTGGCCACTGTTCTTAACTCTGGCAGCCACTGTTTTTAACTCTGGCAGCCACAGTTCTTAACTATGGCAGCCACTGTTCTTAACTCTGGTGGCCACTGTTCCTAACTCTGGCAGCAACTGTTCTTAACGCTGGCGGCCACTGTTCTTAACTTTGGCGGCCACTGTTCTTAACTCTAGCAGCCACTGTTCGTAACTCTGGCAGCCACTGTTCTTAACTCTGGTGGCCACTGTTCTTAACTCTGGCAGCCACTGTTTTTATCTCTGGCAACCACTGTTCGTAACTCTGGCAGCCACTGTTCTTAACTCTGGCGGTAACTGTTCTTAGCGCTGGGGGCAACTATTCTTAACTCTGGCATCCACTGTTCTTAACTCTGGCGGCAACTGTTCTTAACTCTGGCGGCCACTGTTCGTAACTCAGGCAGCCACTGTTCCTAACTCTGGCGGCAACTGTTCTTAACTCCGGCAGCCACTGTTCTTTCCTCTGGCGGTAACTGTTCCTAACTTTGGCGGCCACTGTTCTTAACTCTGGTGACCACTGTAATTAACTCTGGTGGCCACTGTTCTTAACCTTCTGTTCTTAACTATTGCAGCCACTGTTCTTACCTCTGGCGGCCACTGTTCTTAACTCTGGAGGCCACTGTTCTTAACTCAGGCGGCCACTGTTCTTAACTAATGCGGCCACTGATTTTAACTCTGGCGGAAACTGTTCTTATCTCTGACTGCCGATGTTCTTTTCTCTGGTGGCAACTGTTCTTAACCCTCTGTTCCTAACTATTGCGGTCACTGTTTTTAACTCGGGCGGCCACTGTTCTTATCTTTGGCAGTCACTGTTCTTAGTTCTGATGGCCACTGTTCTTGACTCTGGCGGCAACTGTTCCTAATTCTGGCGGAAACTGTTTTTGACCCTGGTGGCCAATGTTCTTCACTCTGGCGGCCACTGTTCTTCACATTGGTTACCACTGTTCTTAACTCTGGCGGCCACTGTTCTTAACTTTGGCGGCCAATGTTCTTTACTCTGGCCGCCACTGTTCTCATCTCTGGAGGCCACTGTTCTTAAATCTGGCGGACACTGTTCTTAACTCTGGCGGCCACTGTTCGTAACTCTGGCGGCCACTGTTCTTAACTCGGGCAGCCTCTGTTTACTATTGTGGTCACTATTCTTAACTCTGGCGGCCACTTTTCTCAACTCTGAAGGCCACTGTTCTTATCTATGGCGGCCGCTGTTCTTAACTCTGGCGGCCACTGTTCCTAACTATTGCGGCCACTGTTCTCAACTCCGGCAGCCACTGTTCTTAACTATTGTGGTCACTATTCTTAACTCTGGCGGCCACTTTTCTCAACTCTGAAAGCCACTGTTCTTATCTCTGGAGCCGCTGTTCTTAACTCTGGCGGCCACTGTTCCTAACTATTGCGGCCACTGTTCTAAACTCTGGTAACCCACTGTTCTTAACTGTGACCGTCACTGTTCTTTACTCTGGTGACCACTGTTCTTAATTCTGACAGCCGATGTTCTTAACTCTGACAGCCGAATTTCTTAAACCTGATAGTCACTGTTCTTTACTCTGGTGGAAACTGTTCTTAAGTCTGGTGGCTCCTGTTCTGACCTTCTTTTCTTTACTATTGCATCCATTGTTCTTACCTCTGGCGGCCACTGTTCCTAACTCTGGCGGCAACTGTTCTTAACTCGAGCGGCCACTGTTCTTAACTCAGGCGGCAACTGTCCTTAACTCTGGCGGCCAATGTTCTTAACTCTGGCAGCCACTGTTGTTAACTCTAACAGCCACTGTTCTTTACTCTGGAGGCAATTGTTCTTAACCTAGGCGGTTCTGTTCTTAACTCTGACGGCCATTGTTCTTAACTTTGGCCGCCACTGTTCTTAACTCTGGCAGCCACAGTTCTTAACTCTGATGGTAACTGTTCTTAAATCTGGTGGCGGCTGTTCTTTACTCTGGTGGCCATTGTTTTTAATTCTGGCGGTAACTGTTCTTAACTCTGGCGGCAACTGTTCTTAACTCTGGTGACCACTGTTCTTAACTCTGGCGGCCACTGTTCTTTACTCTGGTGACCACTGTTCTTAACTCTTGTGGCAAATGTTCTTCACTTTGCGGCAACTGTTCTTAACCTTGGCAGCCACTGTTCTTAACTATTGCGGTCACAATTCTTAAGTCTGGCAGCCACTGTTCTTACCTCTGGCGGCCACTGTTCTTTACTCTGACATCCACTGTTCTTTTCTCTGGTGGCAACTGTTCTTAACTCTGACGGCCACTGTTCTTAACTCTGGTGGCTACTTTTCTTAACTTTGAAAGCCACTGTTCTTAACTCTGGCGGTCACTGTTCTTAACTCTAGCGCCAACTGTTCCTAACTCTGGCGGCCACTGTTCTTAACTCTGGTGGCAACTGTTCTTAAATCTGGTGGCCACTGTTCTTAACTCTGGCATCCACTGTTTTTAACTCTGGCAGCCACTGTTCTTAACTATTGCGGCCACTGTTCTTAAGTCTGGCGGCCACTGTTCCTTACTCTGGCGGCCACTATTCTTTACTCTGACCGCCAATGTTCTTTACTCTTTTGACCACTATTCTTAACTCTGACAGCCGATGTTCTTTTCTCTGGTGGCAACTGTTCTTAACCCTCTGATCTTAACTCTGGTGGCCACTGTTCTTAACTCTGGTGGCCACTATACTTAATTCTGGTGACCACTGTTCTTAACTCTGGCGGCAACTTTTCTTAACTCTGGCGGCCACTGTTCTTAACTCCGGCAGCCACTGTTCTTTACTCTGGCGACCATTGTTCTTAACTCTGGCAGCCACTGTTCTTAACTCTGGTGGCCACTGTTCCTAACTCTGGCAGCCACTGTTCTTAAATCTGGCGGCCACTGTTCTTAACTCTGGCAGCCACTGTTCTTAACTCTGGCAGCCACGTTTTTTAATTCTGGCGGCCACTGTTCTTACCTCTTTCAGCCACTGTTCTGAACTCTGATGGCCACTGTTCTTAACTCTGGCATCCACTGTTCTTAACTCTGGCGGCCACTGTTCTTAACTATGGCGGCCACTGTTCTTAACTCTGGCGGCCACTGTTCTTAACTTATGCGGCCACTGTTCTTAACTCTGGCGGCCACTGTTCTTAACTCTGGCGGCCACTGTTCTTAACTCTGGCGGCCACTGTTCTTAACTCTGGCAGCCACTGTTCTTAAGTCTGGCAGTCATTGTTCTTAACTCTGTTGGCCACTGTTCTTAACTCTGGCGGCCACTGTTCTTAACTCTGGCAGCTACGGTTCTTAACTACGGCGGCCAATGTTCTTAACTCTGGCGGAAACTGTTCTTAACTCTGGCAGCCACTGTTCATAACTCTGGCGGCCACTGTTTTTAACTCTGGTGGCCACTGTTCTTAACCCTGGCAGCCACTGTTTTTAACTCTGGCAGCCACTGTTCTTAACTCTGGCGGCCACTGTTCCTAACTCTAGCGGCCACTGTTCTTAACTCTGGCAGCCACTGTACTTAACTCTGGTGGCCACTGTTCTTAACTCTGGCAGCCACTGTTTTTAACTCTGGCAGCCACTGTTCTTAACTCTGGCGGCCACTGTTCCTAACTCTAGCGGCCACTGTTCTTAACTCTGGCAGCCACTGTTCTTAACTTTGACGGCCACTGTTCTTAACTATGGCGGCCACTGTTCTTAACGCTGGCGGCCACTGTTCTTAACTTTGGCGGCTACTGTTCTTAACTCTGGCTGCCACTGTTCTTAACTCTGGCAGTCACTGTTATTAACGCTGTTGGCCACTGTTCTTAACTCTGGCGGCCACTGTTCTTAACTCTGGCGGCAACTATTCTTAACTCTGGCAGCCATTGTTCTTAACTCTGGCGGCCACTGTTCTTAACTCTGGCGGCAACTATTCTTAACTCTGGCAGCCATTGTTCTTAACTCTGGCATCCACTGTTCTTAACTCTGGCCGCAACTGTTCTTAACTCTGGCGGCAACTGTTCTTAACGCTGGCGGCAACTGTTCTAAATTCTGGCGGCAACTGTTCTTAACTCTGGCATCCACTGTTCTTAACTCTGGCGGCAACTGTTCTTAACTCCGTCGGCAACTGTTCTTAACTCTGGCATTCACAGTTCTTTACTCTGGCGGCAACTGTTCTTAACTCTCTGGCGGCAACTATTCTTATCTGTGCCATCCACTGTTCTTAACTCTGGCGGCAACTGTTCTTAACTCTGGCGGCCACTGTTCGTAACTCTGGCAGCCACTGTTCCTAACTCTGGCGGCAACTGTTCTTAACTCCGGCAGCCACTGTTCTTTCCTCTGGTGGCCACTATACTTAACTCTGGCAGCCACTGTTCTTAACTCTGGCGACCACTGTTCTTAACTCTGGCAGCCACTGTTCTTAACTCTGGCGGCCACTGTTCCTAACTCTGGCAGCCACTGTTCTTAACTCTGGCGGCCACTGTTCCTAACTCTGGCGGCCACTGTTCTTAACTCTGGCGGCCACTGTTCTTAACTCTGGCGGCCACTGTTCTTAACTCTGGCAGTCACTGTTCTTAACTCTGTTGGACACTGTTCTTAACTCTGGCGGCCACTGTTCTTAATTCTGGCAGCTACTGTTCTTAACTCTGGCGGCCACAGTTCTTAACTCTGGCGGAAACTGTGCTTAACTCTGGCAGCCACTGTTCATAACTCTGGCGGCCACTGTTCTTAACTCTGGTGGCCAATGTTCCTAACTCTGGTGGCATCAGTTTTTAACTCTGGCAGCCACTGTTCTTAACTCTGGCGGCCACTGTTCATAACTCTGGCTGCCACTGTTCTTAACTCTGGCGGCCACTGTTCTTAACTCTGGTGGCCAATGTTCTTAACTCTGGCGGTAACTGTTCTTAACTCTGGCGGCCACTGTTCTTAACTCTGGTGACCACTGTAATTAACTCTGGTGGCCACTGTTCTTAACCTTCTGTTCTTAACTATTGCAGCCACTGTTCTTACCTCTGGCGGCCACTGTTCTTAACTCTGGAGGCCGTTGTTCTTAACTCAGGCGGCCACTGTTCTTAACTAATGCGGCCACTGATTTTAACTCTGGCGGAAACTGTTCTTATCTCTGACTGCCGATGTTCTTTTCTCTGGTGGCAACTGTTCTTAACCCTCTGTTCCTAACTATTGCGGTCACTGTTTTTAACTCGGGCGGCCACTGTTCTTATCTTTGGCAGTCACTGTTCTTAGTTCTGATGGCCACTGTTCTTGACTCTGGCGGCAACTGTTCCTAATTCTGGCGGAAACTGTTTTTGACCCTGGTGGCCAATGTTCTTCACTCTGGCGGCCACTGTTCTTCACATTGGTTACCACTGTTCTTAACTCTGGCGGCCACTGTTCTTAACTTTGGCGGCCAATGTTCTTTACTCTGGCCGCCACTGTTCTCATCTCTGGAGGCCGCTGTTCTTAAATCTGGCGGACACTGTTCTTAACTCTGGCGGCCACTGTTCGTAACTCTGGCGGCCACTGTTCTTAACTCGGGCAGCCTCTGTTCTTAACTATTGTGGTCACTATTCTTAACTCTGGCGGCCACTTTTCTCAACTCTGAATGCCACTGTTCTTATCTCTGGCGGCCGCTGTTCTTAACTCTGGCGGCCACTGTTCCTAACTATTGCGGCCACTGTTCTCAACTCTGGCAGCATCTGTTCTTAACTATTGTGGTCACTATTCTTAACTCTGGCGGCCACTTTTCTCAACTCTGAAGGCCACTGTTCTTATCTCTGGCGGCCGCTGTTCTTAACTCTGGCGGCCACTGTTCCTAACTATTGCGGCCACTGTTCTCAACTCTGGTAACCCACTGTTCTTAACTGTGACCGTCACTGTTCTTTACTCTGGTGACCACTGTTCTTAATTCTGACAGCCGATGTTCTTAACTCTGACAGCCGAATTTCTTAAACCTGACAGTCACTGTTCTTTACTCTGGTGGAAACTGTTCTTAAGTCTGGTGGCTCCTGTTCTGACCTTCTTTTCTTTACTATTGCATCCATTGTTCTTACCTCTGGCGGCCACTGTTCCTAACTCTGGCGGCCAATGTTCTTAAACTCAGGTGGCCACTATTCTTAATTCTGGAGGCAACTGTTCTTAAGTCTGGCGGCCACTGTTCGTAACTCTAGCGGCCCTTGTTCTTAACTCTGGTGGTCAGTATTCTTAACAATGGCGGCCACTGTTCTTAACTCTAGCGGCCACTGTTCTTAACTCATGCGGCAACTGTTCTTAAATCTATTGATCAATGTTCCTAATTCTGGCGGTCACTGTTCTTTACTCTGGGGACCACTGTTCTTAACTCTAACAGCCAATGTTTTTAACTCTGACAGCCACTGTTCTTTACTCTGGTGGAAACTGTTCTTAACTCTGGTGGCCACTGTTCTTAACTATTGCGACCACTGCTTTTAACACTGGCGGCCACTGTTCTTATCTCTGTCGGCCACTGTTCTTTAGTCTGGTGACCACTGTTCTTAACTCTGTCAGCCGATACTCTTAACTCAGACAGCCACTGTTCTTTACTCTGGTGGAAACTGTTCTTAACTCTGGCGGCCACTGTTTTTAACCTTCTGTTCTTAACTAATGCAGCCACTGTTCTTACCTCTGGCGGCCACTGTTCTTTACTCTGACATCCACTGTTCTTTTCTCTGGTGGCAACTGTTCTTAACTCTGACGGCCACTGTTCTTAACTCTGGTGGCTACTTTTCTTAACTTTGACGGCCACTGTTCTTAACTCTGGCGGCCACTGTTCTTAACTCTAGCGCCAACTGTTCTTAACTCTGGCGGCCACTGTTCTTAACTCTGGTGGCAACTGTTCTTAAATCTGGTGTCCACTGTTCTTAACTCCAGTGTCCACTGTTCTTACCTATAACGGCCACTGTTCTTAACTATAGCAGTAAATATTCTTAACTCTAGTGGCCCCTGTTCTTAACTCTGGCGGCCACTGTTCTTAACTCTGACCGCCAATGTTCTTTACTCTTGTGACCACTATTCTTAACTCTGACAGCCGATGTTCTTTTCTCTGGTGGCAACTGTTCTTAACCCTCTGATCTTAACTCTGGTGACCACTGTTCTTAACTCTGGTGACCACTATTCTTAACTCTGGCGGTATCTGTTCTTAACTCTGGCGGCAACTGTTCTTATCTCTGGTAACCACTGTTCTTAACTCTGGCGGCAACTGTTCTTATCTCTGGTAACCACTGTTCTTAACTCTGGCGGCCACTGTTCTTTACTCTGGTGACCACTGTTCTTAACTCTAACAGCCTGTGTTCTTTATTCTAGTGACAACTGTTCTTAACCTTGGCGGCCACTGTTCTTAATTCTTGCGGCAACTGTTCTTAACTCTGGTGGCCAATGTTCTTTACTTTGCGGCAACTGTTCTTCACTCTGGCGACCACTGTTCTTAATTCTGACAGCAACTGTTTTTACTCTTTTGGCAACTGTTCTTAACCTTGGCGGCCACTGTTCTTAACTATTGCGGCCACTATTCTTAAGTCTGGCAGCCACCGTTCTTAACTCTAATGCCCATTGTTCTTAAATCCGGCGGCCACTGATCTTAACTCGAGCGGCCACTGTTCTTAACTTTGGAGGCCACTGTTCTTAAGTCTGGCGGCCATTGTTCGTAACTCTAGCGGCCACTCTTCATATCTATGGCGGCCACTGTTCTTAACTCGAGCGGCCACTGTTCTTATCTCATGCCGGTCGAGGGGAGCCGGTCGGCCGAGTGGACAGCACGCTGGACTTGTGATCCTGTGGTCCTGGGTTCGATCCCAGGCGCTGGCGAGAAACAATGGGCAGAGTTTTTTTCACCCTATGCCCCTGTTACCTAGCAGTAAAATAGGTACCTGGGTGTTAGTCAGATGTCACGGGCTGCTTCCTGGGGGTGGAGGCCTGGTCGAGGACAGGGCCGCGGGGACACTAAAAAGCCCCGAAATCATCTCAAGATAACCTCAAGAAGAGAAGCGGCAACTGTTCCTAAATCTGGCGATCAATGTTCCTTACTCTGGCGGACACTGTTCTTTACTCTGGTGACCATTGTTCCTAACTCTGGCGGACATTGTTCTTAAATCTGGCGGTCCCTGTTCTTAACTCTGGCGGCCTCTGTTTTTAACTCTGGCAGCCACTTTTCTTAAATCTGGTGCCACTGTTCTTAACTCTGGCGGCAACTGTTCTTAACTCTGGTAGCCACTGTTCTTAACTCTGGCAGCCACTTTTCTTAAATCTGGTGCCACTGTTCTTAACCCTGGTGGCAACTGTTCTTATCTCTGGCAGCCACTGTTCTTAACTCTGGCGGCCACTGTTCTTAACTCTGGTAGCCACTGTTCTTAACTCTGGCAGCCACTTTTCTTAAATCTGGTGCCACTGTTCTTAACTCTGGTGGCAACTGTTCTTAACTCTGGCAGCCACTGTTCTTAACTCTGGTAGCCACTGTTCTTAACTCTGGCAGCCACTTTTCTTAAATCTGGTGCCACTGTTCTTAACTCTGGCGGCAAATGTTCTTAACTCTGGCGGCCACTGTTCTTAACTCTGGTGGCCACTGTTCCTAACTCTGCCAACCACTGTTCTTAAATCTGGCAGCCACTGTTCTTACCTCTGGCAGCCACTATTCTTAACTCTGGCGGCCACTGTTCTTAACTCTGGCGGCCACTGTTCCTATCTCTGGCGGCCACTGTTTTTAATTCTGGTGGCCACTGTTCTTACCTCTGGCAGCCACTATTCTTAACTCTGGCGGCAACTGTTATTAACTCGGGCAGCCACTGTTCCTAACTCTGGCGGCCACTGTTCTTAACACTTGCAGCCACTGTTCTTAACTCTGGCGGCCACTGTTCTTAACTCTGGTGGCCACTGTTCTTAACTCTGGCAGCCACTGTTTTTAACTCTGGCGGCCACTGTTCTTAACTCTGGTGGCCACTGTTCTTAACTCTGGCAGCCACTGTTTTTAACTCTGTCAGCCACTGTTCTTAACTCTGGCGTCTACTGTTCTTAACTCTGGTGGCCACTGTTCTTAACTCTGGCGGCCACTGTTCATAACTCTGGTGGCCACTGTTTTTAACTCTGGCGGCCACTGTTTTTAACTCTGGCAGCCACTGTTTTTAACTCTGGCAGCCACTGTTCTTAACTCTGGCGCCCACTGTTCCTAAGTCTAGCGGCCACTGTTCTTAACTCTGGCAGCCACTGTTCTTAACTCTGGTCGCCACTGTTCTTAACTCTGGCAGCCACTGTTTTTAACTCTGGCAGCCACTGTTCTTAACTCTGGCGCCCACTGTTCCTAACTCTAGCGGCCACTGCTCTTAACTCTGGCAGCCACTGTTCTTAACTCTGGTGGCCACTCTTCTTAACTCTGGCAGCCACTGTTTTTAACTCTGGCAGCCACAGTTCTTAACTATGGCAGCCACTGTTCTTAACTCTGGTGGCCACTGTTCCTAACTCTGGCAGCCACTGTTTTTAACTCTGGCAGCCACTGTTCTTAACTCTGGCGCCGCCTGTTCCTAACTCTAGCGGCCACTGTTCTTAACTCTGGCAGCCACTGTTCTTAACTCTGGTGGCCACTGTTCTTAACTCTGGCAGCCACTGTTTTTAACTCTGGCAGTCACTGTTCTTAACTCTGGCAGTCACTGTTCATAACTCTGGCGGCCACTGTTCTTAACTCTGGCAGCCACTGTTCTTAACTCTGGCGGCCACTGTTCTTAACTCTGGCGGCAACTGTTCTTAACTCTGGTAGCCACTTTTCTTAAATCTAGCGCCACTGTTCTTAACTCTGGTGGCAACTATTCTTAACTCTGGCGGCAACTGTTCATAACTCTGGCGGCAACTGTTCTTAACTCGGGCGGCCACTGTTCTTAACTCCGGCAGCCACTGTTCTTTACTCTGGCGACCACTGTTCTTAACTCTGGCAGTCACTGTTCTTAACTCTGGTGGCCACTGTTCCTAACTCTGGCGGCAACTGTTCTTAAATCTGGCGGCCACTGTTCTTACCTCTGGCAGCCACTGTTCTGAACTCTGATGGCCACTGTTCTTAACTCTGGCATCCACTGTTCTTAACTCTTGCGGCCACTGTTCTTAACAATGGCGGCCACTGTTCTTAACTCTGGCGGCCACTGTTCTTAACTCTGGCGGCCACTGTTCTTAACTCTGGCGGCCACTGTTCTTAACTCTGGCGGCCACTGTTCTTAACTCTGGCGGCCACTGTTCTTAACTCTGGCGGCTACTGTTCTTAACTCTGGCAGTCACTGTTCTTAACTCTGTTGGCCACTGTTCTTAACTCTGGCGGCCACTGTTCTTAACTCTGGCAGCTACGGTTCTTAACTCTAGCGGCCACTGTTCTTAACTCTGGCGGAAACTGTTCTTAACTCTGGCAGCCACTGTTCATGCCTCTGGCGGTCACTGTTCTTAACTCTGGTGGCCACTGTTCTTAACTCTGGCAGCCACTGTTTTTAACTCTGGCAGCCACTGTTCTTAACTCTGGCGGCCACTGTTCCTAACTCTAGTTGCCACTGTTCTTAACTCTGGCAGCCACTGTTCTTAA
Organism: Procambarus clarkii; assembly: GCF_040958095.1. Classification (NCBI taxonomy): domain Eukaryota; kingdom Metazoa; phylum Arthropoda; class Malacostraca; order Decapoda; family Cambaridae; genus Procambarus; species Procambarus clarkii. Next base: position 60,549,395 of record NC_091154.1, read on the forward strand.
CTCTGGTGGCCACTGTTCTTAACTCTGGCAGCCACTGTTTTTAACTCTGGCAGCAACTGTTCTTAACTCTGGCGGTCACTGTTCCTAACTCTAGCGGCCACTGTTCTTAACTCTGGCAGCCACTGTTCTTAACTCTGGCGGCCACTGTTCTTAACTATGGCGGCCACTGTTCTTAACGCTGGCGGCCACTGTTCTTAACTTTGGCGGCCACTGTTCTTAACTCTGGCTGCCACTGTTCTTAACTCTGGCAGTCACTGTTCTTAAATCTGTTGGCCAGTGTTCTTAACTCTGGGGGCCACTGCTCTTAACTCTGTTGGTTACTGTTCTTAACTCTGTTGGTTACTTTTCTTTACTCTGGCAGCCACTGTTCTTAACTATTGTGGTCACTATTCTTAACTCTGGCGGCCACTTTTCTCAACTCTGAAAGCCACTGTTCTTATCTCTGGAGCCGCTGTTCTTAACTCTGGCGGCCACTGTTCCTAACTATTGCGGCCACTGTTCTAAACTCTGGTAACCCACTGTTCTTAACTGTGACCGTCACTGTTCTTTACTCTGGTGACCACTGTTCTTAATTCTGACAGCCGATGTTCTTAACTCTGACAGCCGAATTTCTTAAACCTGATAGTCACTGTTCTTTACTCTGGTGGAAACTGTTCTTAAGTCTGGTGGCTCCTGTTCTGACCTTCTTTTCTTTACTATTGCATCCATTGTTCTTACCTCTGGCGGCCACTGTTCCTAACTCTGGCGGCAACTGTTCTTAACTCGAGCGGCCACTGTTCTTAACTCAGGCGGCAACTGTCCTTAACTCTGGCGGCCAATGTTCTTAACTCTGGCAGCCACTGTTGTTAACTCTAACAGCCACTGTTCTTTACTCTGGAGGCAATTGTTCTTAACCTAGGCGGTTCTGTTCTTAACTCTGACGGCCATTGTTCTTAACTTTGGCCGCCACTGTTCTTAACTCTGGCAGCCACAGTTCTTAACTCTGATGGTAACTGTTCTTAAATCTGGTGGCGGCTATTCTTTACTCTGGTGGCCATTGTTTTTAATTCTGGCGGTAACTGTTCTTAACTCTGGCGGCAACTGTTCTTAACTCTGGTGACCACTGTTCTTAACTCTGGCGGCCACTGTTCTTTACTCTGGTGACCACTGTTCTTAACTCTTGTGGCAAATGTTCTTCACTTTGCGGCAACTGTTCTTAACCTTGGCAGCCACTGTTCTTAACTATTGCGGTCACAATTCTTAAGTCTGGCAGCCACTGTTCTTACCTCTGGCGGCCACTGTTCTTTACTCTGACATCCACTGTTCTTTTCTCTGGTGGCAACTGTTCTTAACTCTGACGGCCACTGTTCTTAACTCTGGTGGCTACTTTTCTTAACTTTGAAAGCCACTGTTCTTAACTCTGGCGGTCACTGTTCTTAACTCTTGCGCCAACTGTTCCTAACTCTGGCGGCCACTGTTCTTAACTCTGGTGGCAACTGTTCTTAAATCTGGTGGCCACTGTTCTTAACTCTGGCATCCACTGTTTTTAACTCTGGCAGCCACTGTTCTTAACTATTGCGGCCACTGTTCTTAAGTCTGGCGGCCACTGTTCCTTACTCTGGCGGCCACTATTCTTAACTCTGACCGCCAATGTTCTTTACTCTTTTGACCACTATTCTTAACTCTGACAGCCGATGTTCTTTTCTCTGGTGGCAACTGTTCTTAACCCTCTGATCTTAACTCTGGTGGCCACTGTTCTTAACTCTGGTGGCCACTATACTTAATTCTGGTGACCACTGTTCTTAACTCTGGCGGCAACTTTTCTTAACTCTGGCGGCCACTGTTCTTAACTCCGGCAGCCACTGTTCTTTACTCTGGCGACCATTGTTCTTAACTCTGGCAGCCACTGTTCTTAACTCTGGTGGCCACTGTTCCTAACTCTGGCAGCCACTGTTCTTAAATCTGGCGGCCACTGTTCTTAACTCTGGCAGCCACTGTTCTTAACTCTGGCAGCCACGTTTTTTAATTCTGGCGGCCACTGTTCTTACCTCTTTCAGCCACTGTTCTGAACTCTGATGGCCACTGTTCTTAACTCTGGCATCCACTGTTCTTAACTCTGGCGGCCACTGTTCTTAACTATGGCGGCCACTGTTCTTAACTCTGGCGGCCACTGTTCTTAACTTATGCGGCCACTGTTCTTAACTCTGGCGGCCACTGTTCTTAACTCTGGCGGCCACTGTTCTTAACTCTGGCGGCCACTGTTCTTAACTCTGGCAGCCACTGTTCTTAACTCTGGCAGTCATTGTTCTTAACTCTGTTGGCCACTGTTCTTAACTCTGGCGGCCACTGTTCTTAACTCTGGCAGCTACGGTTCTTAACTACGGCGGCCAATGTTCTTAACTCTGGCGGAAACTGTTCTTAACTCTGGCAGCCACTGTTCATAACTCTGGCGGCCACTGTTTTTAACTCTGGTGGCCACTGTTCTTAACCCTGGCAGCCACTGTTTTTAACTCTGGCAGCCACTGTTCTTAACTCTGGCGGCCACTGTTCCTAACTCTAGCGGCCACTGTTCTTAACTCTGGCAGCCACTGTACTTAACTCTGGTGGCCACTGTTCTTAACTCTGGCAGCCACTGTTTTTAACTCTGGCAGCCACTGTTCTTAACTCTGGCGGCCACTGTTCCTAACTCTAGCGGCCACTGTTCTTAACTCTGGCAGCCACTGTTCTTAACTTTGACGGCCACTGTTCTTAACTATGGCGGCCACTGTTCTTAACGCTGGCGGCCACTGTTCTTAACTTTGGCGGCTACTGTTCTTAACTCTGGCTGCCACTGTTCTTAACTCTGGCAGTCACTGTTATTAACGCTGTTGGCCACTGTTCTTAACTCTGGCGGCCACTGTTCTTAACTCTGGCGGCAACTATTCTTAACTCTGGCAGCCATTGTTCTTAACTCTGGCGGCCACTGTTCTTAACTCTGGCGGCAACTATTCTTAACTCTGGCAGCCATTGTTCTTAACTCTGGCATCCACTGTTCTTAACTCTGGCCGCAACTGTTCTTAACTCTGGCGGCAACTGTTCTTAACGCTGGCGGCAACTGTTCTAAATTCTGGCGGCAACTGTTCTTAACTCTGGCATCCACTGTTCTTAACTCTGGCGGCAACTGTTCTTAACTCCGTCGGCAACTGTTCTTAACTCTGGCATTCACAGTTCTTTACTCTGGCGGCAACTGTTCTTAACTCTCTGGCGGCAACTATTCTTATCTGTGCCATCCACTGTTCTTAACTCTGGCGGCAACTGTTCTTAACTCTGGCGGCCACTGTTCGTAACTCTGGCAGCCACTGTTCCTAACTCTGGCGGCAACTGTTCTTAACTCCGGCAGCCACTGTTCTTTCCTCTGGTGGCCACTATACTTAACTCTGGCAGCCACTGTTCTTAACTCTGGCGACCACTGTTCTTAACTCTGGCAGCCACTGTTCTTAACTCTGGCGGCCACTGTTCCTAACTCTGGCAGCCACTGTTCTTAACTCTGGCGGCCACTGTTCCTAACTCTGGCGGCCACTGTTCTTAACTCTGGCGGCCACTGTTCTTAACTCTGGCGGCCACTGTTCTTAACTCTGGCAGTCACTGTTCTTAACTCTGTTGGACACTGTTCTTAACTCTGGCGGCCACTGTTCTTAATTCTGGCAGCTACTGTTCTTAACTCTGGCGGCCACAGTTCTTAACTCTGGCGGAAACTGTGCTTAACTCTGGCAGCCACTGTTCATAACTCTGGCGGCCACTGTTCTTAACTCTGGTGGCCAATGTTCCTAACTCTGGTGGCATCAGTTCTTAACTCTGGCAGCCACTGTTCTTAACTCTGGCGGCCACTGTTCATAACTCTGGCTGCCACTGTTCTTAACTCTGGCGGCCACTGTTCTTAACTCTGGTGGCCAATGTTCTTAACTCTGGCGGTAACTGTTCTTAACTCTGGCGGCCACTGTTCTTAACTCTGGTGACCACTGTAATTAACTCTGGTGGCCACTGTTCTTAACCTTCTGTTCTTAACTATTGCAGCCACTGTTCTTACCTCTGGCGGCCACTGTTCTTAACTCTGGAGGCCATTGTTCTTAACTCAGGCGGCCACTGTTCTTAACTAATGCGGCCACTGATTTTAACTCTGGCGGAAACTGTTCTTATCTCTGACTGCCGATGTTCTTTTCTCTGGTGGCAACTGTTCTTAACCCTCTGTTCCTAACTATTGCGGTCACTGTTTTTAACTCGGGCGGCCACTGTTCTTATCTTTGGCAGTCACTGTTCTTAGTTCTGATGGCCACTGTTCTTGACTCTGGCGGCAACTGTTCCTAATTCTGGCGGAAACTGTTTTTGACCCTGGTGGCCAATGTTCTTCACTCTGGCGGCCACTGTTCTTCACATTGGTTACCACTGTTCTTAACTCTGGCGGCCACTGTTCTTAACTTTGGCGGCCAATGTTCTTTACTCTGGCCGCCACTGTTCTCATCTCTGGAGGCCGCTGTTCTTAAATCTGGCGGACACTGTTCTTAACTCTGGCGGCCACTGTTCGTAACTCTGGCGGCCACTGTTCTTAACTCGGGCAGCCTCTGTACTTAACTATTGTGGTCACTATTCTTAACTCTGGCGGCCACTTTTCTCAACTCTGAATGCCACTGTTCTTATCTCTGGCGGCCGCTGTTCTTAACTCTGGCGGCCACTGTTCCTAACTATTGCGGCCACTGTTCTCAACTCTGGCAGCATCTGTTCTTAACTATTGTGGTCACTATTCTTAACTCTGGCGGCCACTTTTCTCAACTCTGAAGGCCACTGTTCTTATCTCTGGCGGCCGCTGTTCTTAACTCTGGCGGCCACTGTTCCTAACTATTGCGGCCACTGTTCTCAACTCTGGTAACCCACTGTTCTTAACTGTGACCGTCACTGTTCTTTACTCTGGTGACCACTGTTCTTAATTCTGACAGCCGATGTTCTTAACTCTGACAGCCGAATTTCTTAAACCTGACAGTCACTGTTCTTTACTCTGGTGGAAACTGTTCTTAAGTCTGGTGGCTCCTGTTCTGACCTTCTTTTCTTTACTATTGCATCCATTGTTCTTACCTCTGGCGGCCACTGTTCCTAACTCTGGCGGCCAATGTTCTTAAACTCAGGTGGCCACTATTCTTAATTCTGGAGGCAACTGTTCTTAAGTCTGGCGGCCACTGTTCGTAACTCTAGCGGCCCTTGTTCTTAACTCTGGTGGTCAGTATTCTTAACAATGGCGGCCACTGTTCTTAACTCTAGCGGCCACTGTTCTTAACTCATGCGGCAACTGTTCTTAAATCTATTGATCAATGTTCCTAATTCTGGCGGTCACTGTTCTTTACTCTGGGGACCACTGTTCTTAACTCTAACAGCCAATGTTTTTAACTCTGACAGCCACTGTTCTTTACTCTGGTGGAAACTGTTCTTAACTCTGGTGGCCACTGTTCTTAACTATTGCGACCACTGCTTTTAACACTGGCGGCCACTGTTCTTATCTCTGTCGGCCACTGTTCTTTAGTCTGGTGACCACTGTTCTTAACTCTGTCAGCCGATACTCTTAACTCAGACAGCCACTGTTCTTTACTCTGGTGGAAACTGTTCTTAACTCTGGCGGCCACTGTTTTTAACCTTCTGTTCTTAACTAATGCAGCCACTGTTCTTACCTCTGGCGGCCACTGTTCTTTACTCTGACATCCACTGTTCTTTTCTCTGGTGGCAACTGTTCTTAACTCTGACGGCCACTGTTCTTAACTCTGGTGGCTACTTTTCTTAACTTTGACGGCCACTGTTCTTAACTCTGGCGGCCACTGTTCTTAACTCTAGCGCCAACTGTTCTTAACTCTGGCGGCCACTGTTCTTAACTCTGGTGGCAACTGTTCTTAAATCTGGTGTCCACTGTTCTTAACTCCAGTGTCCACTGTTCTTAACTCCAGTGTCCACTGTTCTTAACTATAGCAGTAAATATTCTTAACTCTAGTGGCCCCTGTTCTTAACTCTGGCGGCCACTGTTCTTAACTCTGACCGCCAATGTTCTTTACTCTTGTGACCACTATTCTTAACTCTGACAGCCGATGTTCTTTTCTCTGGTGGCAACTGTTCTTAACCCTCTGATCTTAACTCTGGTGACCACTGTTCTTAACTCTGGTGACCACTATTCTTAACTCTGGCGGTATCTGTTCTTAACTCTGGCGGCAACTGTTCTTATCTCTGGTAACCACTGTTCTTAACTCTGGCGGCAACTGTTCTTATCTCTGGTAACCACTGTTCTTAACTCTGGCGGCCACTGTTCTTTACTCTGGTGACCACTGTTCTTAACTCTAACAGCCTGTGTTCTTTATTCTAGTGACAACTGTTCTTAACCTTGGCGGCCACTGTTCTTAATTCTTGCGGCAACTGTTCTTAACTCTGGTGGCCAATGTTCTTTACTTTGCGGCAACTGTTCTTCACTCTGGCGACCACTGTTCTTAATTCTGACAGCAACTGTTTTTACTCTTTTGGCAACTGTTCTTAACCTTGGCGGCCACTGTTCTTAACTATTGCGGCCACTATTCTTAAGTCTGGCAGCCACCGTTCTTAACTCTAATGCCCATTGTTCTTAAATCCGGCGGCCACTGATCTTAACTCGAGCGGCCACTGTTCTTAACTTTGGAGGCCACTGTTCTTAAGTCTGGCGGCCATTGTTCGTAACTCTAGCGGCCACTCTTCATAACTATGGCGGCCACTGTTCTTAACTCGAGCGGCCACTGTTCTTATCTCATGCCGGTCGAGGGGAGCCGGTCGGCCGAGTGGACAGCACGCTGGACTTGTGATCCTGTGGTCCTGGGTTCGATCCCAGGCGCTGGCGAGAAACAATGGGCAGAGTTTTTTTCACCCTATGCCCCTGTTACCTAGCAGTAAAATAGGTACCTGGGTGTTAGTCAGATGTCACGGGCTGCTTCCTGGGGGTGGAGGCCTGGTCGAGGACAGGGCCGCGGGGACACTAAAAAGCCCCGAAATCATCTCAAGATAACCTCAAGAAGAGAAGCGGCAACTGTTCCTAAATCTGGCGATCAATGTTCCTTACTCTGGCGGACACTGTTCTTTACTCTGGTGACCATTGTTCCTAACTCTGGCGGACATTGTTCTTAAATCTGGCGGTCCCTGTTCTTAACTCTGGCGGCCTCTGTTTTTAACTCTGGCAGCCACTTTTCTTAAATCTGGTGCCACTGTTCTTAACTCTGGCGGCAACTGTTCTTAACTCTGGTAGCCACTGTTCTTAACTCTGGCAGCCACTTTTCTTAAATCTGGTGCCACTGTTCTTAACCCTGGTGGCAACTGTTCTTATCTCTGGCAGCCACTGTTCTTAACTCTGGTGGCAACTGTTCTTAACTCTGGCAGCCACTGTTCTTAACTCTGGTAGCCACTGTTCTTAAATCTGGTGCCACTGTTCTTAACTCTGGTGGCAACTGTTCTTAATTCTGGCAGCCACTGTTCTTAACTCTGGCGGCCACTGTTCTTAACTCTGGCAGCCACTTTTCTTAAATCTGGTGCCACTGTTCTTAACTCTGGTGGCAACTGTTCTTAACTCTGGCAGCCACTGTTCTTAACTCTGGTAGCCACTGTTCTTAACTCTGGCAGCCACTTTTCTTAAATCTGGTGCCACTGTTCTTAACTCTGGCGGCAAATGTTCTTAACTCTGGCGGCCACTGTTCTTAACTCTGGTGGCCACTGTTCCTAACTCTGGCAACCACTGTTCTTAAATCTGGCAGCCACTGTTCTTACCTCTGGCAGCCACTATTCTTAACTCTGGCGGCCACTGTTCTTAACTCTGGCGGCCACTGTTCCTATCTCTGGCGGCCACTGTTTTTAATTCTGGTGGCCACTGTTCTTACCTCTGGCAGCCACTATTCTTAACTCTGGCGGCAACTGTTATTAACTCGGGCAGCCACTGTTCCTAACTCTGGCGGCCACTGTTCTTAACACTTGCAGCCACTGTTCTTAACTCTGGCGGCCACTGTTCTTAACTCTGGTGGCCACTGTTCTTAACTCTGGCAGCCACTGTTTTTAACTCTGGCGGCCACTGTTCTTAACTCTGGTGGCCACTGTTCTTAACTCTGGCAGCCACTGTTTTTAACTCTGTCAGCCACTGTTCTTAACTCTGGCGGCTACTGTTCTTAACTCTGGTGGCCACTGTTCTTAACTCTGGCGGCCACTGTTCATAACTCTGGTGGCCACTGTTTTTAACTCTGGCGGCCACTGTTTTTAACTCTGGCAGCCACTGTTTTTAACTCTGGCAGCCACTGTTCTTAACTCTGGCGCCCACTGTTCCTAAGTCTAGCGGCCACTGTTCTTAACTCTGGCAGCCACTGTTCTTAACTCTGGTCGCCACTGTTCTTAACTCTGGCAGCCACTGTTTTTAACTCTGGCAGCCACTGTTCTTAACTCTGGCGCCCACTGTTCCTAACTCTAGCGGCCACTGCTCTTAACTCTGGCAGCCACTGTTCTTAACTCTGGTGGCCACTCTTCTTAACTCTGGCAGCCACTGTTTTTAACTCTGGCAGCCACAGTTCTTAACTATGGCAGCCACTGTTCTTAACTCTGGTGGCCACTGTTCCTAACTCTGGCAGCCACTGTTTTTAACTCTGGCAGCCACTGTTCTTAACTCTGGCGCCGCCTGTTCCTAACTCTAGCGGCCACTGTTCTTAACTCTGGCAGCCACTGTTCTTAACTCTGGTGGCCACTGTTCTTAACTCTGGCAGCCACTGTTTTTAACTCTGGCAGTCACTGTTCTTAACTCTGGCAGTCACTGTTCATAACTCTGGCGGCCACTGTTCTTAACTCTGGCAGCCACTGTTCTTAACTCTGGCGGCCACTGTTCTTAACTCTGGCGGCAACTGTTCTTAACTCTGGTAGCCACTTTTCTTAAATCTAGCGCCACTGTTCTTAACTCTGGTGGCAACTATTCTTAACTCTGGCGGCAACTGTTCATAACTCTGGCGGCAACTGTTCTTAACTCGGGCGGCCACTGTTCTTAACTCCGGCAGCCACTGTTCTTTACTCTGGCGACCACTGTTCTTAACTCTGGCAGTCACTGTTCTTAACTCTGGTGGCCACTGTTCCTAACTCTGGCGGCAACTGTTCTTAAATCTGGCGGCCACTGTTCTTACCTCTGGCAGCCACTGTTCTGAACTCTGATGGCCACTGTTCTTAACTCTGGCATCCACTGTTCTTAACTCTGGCGGCCACTGTTCTTAACAATGGCGGCCACTGTTCTTAACTCTGGCGGCCACTGTTCTTAACTCTGGCGGCCACTGTTCTTAACTCTGGCGGCCACTGTTCTTAACTCTGGCGGCCACTGTTCTTAACTCTGGCGGCCACTGTTCTTAACTCTGGCGGCTACTGTTCTTAACTCTGGCAGTCACTGTTCTTAACTCTGTTGGCCACTGTTCTTAACTCTGGCGGCCACTGTTCTTAACTCTGGCAGCTACGGTTCTTAACTCTAGCGGCCACTGTTCTTAACTCTGGCGGAAACTGTTCTTAACTCTGGCAGCCACTGTTCATGCCTCTGGCGGTCACTGTTCTTAACTCTGGTGGCCACTGTTCTTAACTCTGGCAGCCACTGTTTTTAACTCTGGCAGCCACTGTTCTTAACTCTGGCGGCCACTGTTCCTAACTCTAGTTGCCACTGTTCTTAACTCTGGCAGCCACTGTTCTTAACTCTGGTGGCCACTGTTCTTAACTCTGGCAGCCACTGTTTTTAACTCTGGCAGCAACTGTTCTTAACTCTGGCGGTCACTGTTCCTAACTCTAGCGGCCACTGTTCTTAACTCTGGCAGCCACTGTTCTTAACTCTGGCGGCCACTGTTCTTAACTATGGCGGCCACTGTTCTTAACGCTGGCGGCCACTGTTCTTAACTTTGGCGGCCACTGTTCTTAACTCTGGCTGCCACTGTTCTTAACTCTGGCAGTCACTGTTCTTAAATCTGTAGGCCAGTGTTCTTAACTCTGGGGGCCACTGCTCTTAACTCTGTTGGTTACTGTTCTTAACTCTGTTGGTTACTTTTCTTTACTCTGGCGGCCACTGTTCTTAACTCTGGCGGCAACTATTCTTAACTCTGGCCGCCATTGTTCTTAACTCTGGCATCCACTGTTCTTAACTCTGGCCGCAACTGTTCTTAACGCTGGCGGCAACTGTTCTAAACTCTGGCGGCAACTGTTCTTAACTCTGGCATCTGTAACACGGGTTTAGTGTTCCTCTCTCTACTTCCTTCTTTCTTTGCCCTCTACCCGTATTCTTACTTTTATTTCTAAACCAAGGGACTCCAAAACTTTTAACAAAGCCAACTCCACGCCACGTGGTCCTAAGACGATTGACCGACTTAGGATTCTACACCCAGTATGACGTGACCTAAGCTCTGAACAAAACCCTAGAGTCACCTCTGCTGCCACCACCAGACCAGTAATACAAGAGCAATGATCGAGTTCTGGATCGATCACGCTAATTAATCAACCTAGGGGCTTGATCCCCACTATAAACGATGACCTTGAGTGTGGAATAAATTACACGGTAATGATAATTCCGATTCGATGTTAGAATCGGCGCCCAATGCAACTCTGCCTCGTGTGGACCACGTGACCAGGACAAGTATACACATAAAACACATGGAAACAATAAAATGCAAATTAATAACAAATTTAATTTATTAAAAGAAAACTAAAACAAAATCTAAATATGTTCACTCCCTATCACTTTAACACTCCCTACTTGACCTGAGTGGCAAATGAGAAGACTATTTCTATCATTAACAATAGCAACTATACCTTGGGCGACCAGCTAGATGTTTTGGCTGGTCTTGGGGAGAGGTAAGATGTTTGACCTCTTATCCCAGCTGCTCCCGTTTCCACACTGATTTTTTCCTTGTCTGGACTACCCCAGACAGAGTATTGTATCCTTCCGCCTAGTCAAAGTCCTACCCAGTTACTAGCAAGGTTTAAGTTATAACAATTAACCTCTGTTGTACTTAATTGATCCAGACTGGTTGAATTATTTTACTGAATTAAATTACAAACATCTAACGGCAGAGCTGTTCCCGATCACAAAAATGGTTATTAAAACTTTGAGAAATAGTAGACCTGTCAACCCCTGATGACCTATGACCGCCGGTCACTCCGCCTTAAAAGTTAGATCTGATTCGTGACGTCACTGATGGTGACTTAAACTCAATAATTAGAATACTCTTGATATTGTATCCAGTACTATTATACAATACAATTTTAATGCAAAATGAATAAAGGCTAATTTTCTCTAAATTACTGAATACTATAGGATGGTTCATTATACGCAGCTATGAACAACGATGCCCGCCATTTGTGACTCAGACCTGCTAATTCCCAGGGGACTGGGCGTTGTTGAGAGGTCAGGTCCCTACTCGAACTTCTGGAACCTTCTGGAATAATTCTTACAACAGCCTAGTTTGTTACACATCCACTGTTCTTAACTCTGGCGGCAACTGTTCTTAACTCCGTCGGCAACTGTTCTTAACTCTGGCATTCACAGTTCTTTACTCTGGCGGCAACTGTTTTTAACTCTCTGGCGGCAACTATTCTTAACTGTGCCATCCACTGTTCTTAACTCTGGCGGCAACTGTTCTTAACTCTGGCGGCCACTGTTCGTAACTCTGGCAGCCACTGTTCCTAACTCTGGCGGCAACTGTTCTTAACTCCGGCAGCCACTGTTCTTTCCTCTGGTGGCCACTATACTTAACTCTAGCAGCCACTGTTCTTCACTCTGGCGACCACTGTTCTTAACTCTGGCAGCCACTGTTCTTAACTCTGGCGGCCACTGTTCCTAACTCTGGCGGCCACTGTTCTTAACTCTGGCGGCCACTGTTCTTAACTCTGGCGGCCACTGTTCTTAACTCTGGCAGTCACTGTTTCTAACTCTGTTGGACACTGTTCTTAACTCTGGCGGCCACTGTTCTTAACTCTGGCAGCTACTGTTCTTAACTCTGGCGGCCACAGTTCTTAACTCTGGCGGAAACTGTTCTTAACTCTGGCAGCCACTGATCATAACTCTGGCGGCCACTGTTCTTAACTCTGGTGGCCAATGTTCCTAACTCTGGTGGCATCAGTTCTTAACTCTGGCAGCCACTGTTCTTAACTCTGGCGGCCACTGTTTATAACTCTGGCTGCCACTGTTCTTAACTCTGGCGGCCACTGTTCTTAACTCTGGTGGCCAATGTTCTTAACTCTGGCGGTAACTGTTCTTAACTCTGGCTGCCACTGTTCTTAACTCTGGTGACCACTGTAATTAACTCTGGTGGCCACTGTTCTTAACCTTCTGTTCTTAACTATTGCAGCCACTGTTCTTACCTCTGGCGGCCACTGTTCTTAACTCTGGAGGCCACTGTTCTTAACTCAGGCGGCCACTGTTCTTAACTAATGCGGCCACTGATTTTAACTCTGGCGGAAACTGTTCTTATCTCTGACTGCCGATGTTCTTTTCTCTGGTGGCAACTGTTCTTAACCCTCTGTTCCTAACTATTGCGGTCACTGTTTTTAACTCGGGCGGCCACTGTTCTTATCTTTGGCAGTCACTGTTCTTAGTTCTGATGGCCACTGTTCTTGACTCTGGCGGCAACTGTTCCTAATTCTGGCGGAAACTGTTTTTGACCCTGGTGGCCAATGTTCTTCACTTTGGCGGCCACTGTTCTTCACATTGGTTACCACTGTTCTTAACTCTGGCGGCCACTGTTCTTAACTTTGGCGGCCAATGTTCTTTACTCTGGCCGCCACTGTTCTCATCTCTGGAGGCCGCTGTTCTTAAATCTGGCGGACACTGTTCTTAACTCTGGCGGCCACTGTTCGTAACTCTGGCGGCCACTGTTCTTAACTCGGGCAGCATCTGTTCTTAACTATTGTGGTCACTATTCTTAACTCTGGCGGCCACTTTTCTCAACTCTGAAGGCCACTGTTCTTATCTCTGGAGCCGCTGTTCTTAACTCTGGCGGCCACTGTTCCTAACTATTGCGGCCACTGTTCTCAACTCTGGCAGCATCTGTTCTTAACTATTGTGGTCACTATTCTTAACTCTGGCGGCCACTTTTCTCAACTCTGAAGGCCACTGTTCTTATCTCTGGCGGCCGCTGTTCTTAACTCTGGCGGCCACTGTTCCTATCTATTGCGGCCACTGTTCTCAACTCTGGTAACCCACTGTTCTTAACTGTGACCGTCACTGTTCTTTACTCTGGTGACCACTGTTCTTAATTCTGACAGCCGATGTTCTTAACTCTGACAGCCGAATTTCTTAAACCTGACAGTCACTGTTCTTTACTCTGGTGGAAACTGTTCTTAAGTCTGGTGGCTCCTGTTCTGACCTTCTTTTCTTTACTATTGCATCCATTGTTCTTACCTCTGGCGGCCACTGTTCCTAACTCTGGCGGCAACTGTTCTTAACTCGAGCGGCCACTGTTCTTAACTCAGGCGGCAACTGTCCTTAACTCTGGCGGCCAATGTTCCTAACTCTGGCGGCAACTGTTCTTCAATCTGGCGCCACTGTTCTTAACTCTGACTGCCACTGTTGTTAACTCTGACAGCCACTGTTCTTTACTCTGGAGGCAATTGTTCTTAACCTAGGCGGTTCTGTTCTTAATCTCTGACGGCCATTGTTCTTAGATCTGGCGGCCACTGTTCTTAACTCTGACCGCCAATGTTCTTTACTCTTGTAACCACTATTCTTAACTCTGACAGCCGATGTTCTTTTCTCTGGTGGCAACTGTTCTTAACCCTCTGATCTTAACTCTGGTGGCCACTGTTCTTAACTCTGGTGGCCACTATTCTTAATTCTGGTGACCACTGTTCTTAACTCTGGCGGCCACTGTTCTTTACTCTGGTGACCACTGTTCTTAACTCTAACAGCCTGTGTTCTTTATTCTAGTGGCAACTGTTCTTAACCTTGGCGGCCACTGTTCTTAATTCTTGCGGCAACTGTTCTTAACTCTGGTGGCCAATGTTCTTCACTTTGCGGCAACTGTTCTTCACTCTGGCGACCACTGTTCTTAATTCTGACAGCAACTGTTCTTAACTATTGCGGCCACTATTCTTAAGTCTGGCAGCCACCGTTCTTAACTCTAATGCCCATTGTTCTTAAATCCGGCGGCCACTGTTCTTAACTCGAGCGGCCACTGTTCTTAACTCTGGAGGCCACTGTTCTTAAGTCTGGCGGCCATTGTTCGTAACTCTAGCGGCCACTCTTCTTAACTCTGGCGGCCACTGTTCTTAACTCGAGCGGCCACTGTTCTTAACTCATGCCGGTCGAGGGGAGCCGGTCGGCCGAGTGGACAGCACGCTGGACTTGTGATCCTGTGGTCCTGGGTTCGATCCTAGGCGCTGGCGAGAAACAATGGGCAGAGTTTCTTTCACCCTATGCCCCTGTTACCTAGCAGTAAATAGGTACCTGGGTGTTAGTCAGCTGTCACGGGCTGCTTCCTGGGGGTGGAGGCCTGGTCGAGGACTGGGCCGCGGGGACACTAAAAAGCCCCGAAATCATATCAAGATAACCTCAAGAAGAGATGTGGCAACTGTTCCTAAATCTGGTGATCAATGTTCCTTACTCTGGCGGACACTGTTCTTTACTCTCGTGACCATTGTTCTTAACTCTGACAGCCAAAGTTCTTAACTCTGGCAGCCACTGTTCTTAACTCTGTCCGCTAGCTTTCTTTACTCTGGTGACCACTGTTCTTAACGCTGACACCCGATGCTCTTAACTCTGACAGCCACTGTTCTTTACTCTGGTGGAAACTGTTCTTAACTCTGGTGGCCACTGTTCTTAACCTTCAGTTCTTAACTATTGCAGCCACTGTTCTTACCTCTGGTGGCCACTGTTCTTAACTCTGGCGGCCGCTGTTTTTCACTCTGGCGGCCACTGTTCTTAAATATGGCAGCCACTGTTCTTAACTCTGGTGGCCACTGTTCTTTACTCTGCTGGCAACTTTTCTTAACCTTGGCGGTTCTGTTCTTAACTCTGACGGCCACTATTCTTAACTCTGGCGGCCACTGTTCTTAACTTTGGCGGCCACTGTTCTTAACTTTGGCGGCCACTGTTCTTAAATCTGGCGGCAACTGTTCTTAAATCTGGTGATCAATGTTCTTAACTGTAGTGGCCACTGTTCTTAACTATGGCGGCCACTGTTCTTAACTATGGCGGCCAGTGTTCTTAACTATGGCAGTAACTATTCTTAACTCTGGTGGCCACTGTTCATAACCTTGGCGGTTCTGTTCTTAACTATTGCGGCCACAGTTCTTAACTCTGGCCGCCACTGTTCTTAACTCTGGCGGCCACTTTTCTTAACTCGTGCGGCCACTGTTCTTAACTCTGACGGCTACTGTTCTTAACACTGGCGGCCCACTGTTCTTAACTCTGGCTGCCACTGTTCTTCACTCTAGTGGCCACTGTTCTTCACTCAGGCGGCCACTGTTCTTAACTCTGGCTGCCACTGTTCTTCACTCTGGCGGCCACTGTTCTTCACACTGGCGGCCACTGTTCTTCACACTGGCGGCCACTGTTCTTAACTCTGATGGCCACTGTTCCTAACTCTGGCGGCCACTGTTCTTAACTCTGGCGGCCACTGTTCTTAACTCTGTCGGTCACTGTTCTCAACTCTAAAGGCCACTGTTCTTAACTCTGGAGGCCACTGCTCTTAACTATGGCGGCCAATGTTCTTAACTCTGGCGGTCACTGTTCTTAACTCTGGCGGTCACTGTTCTTAAGTATGATTGATTGTTGCCGCCGAAGGCGGCTAGTTTATTGTGCACCCCATACTCATCCTGTGAGCGGTAGCGCAAAAGCATTACAGGGGGCACAAAAGGTCTTTATCAGACCTCACTTAGGTTATTAGATAAACAATTTCTTCAATCCTTCACACCTTATAGATACAATGTCAGCTAGTTACAGAGAAAGTGCTATTACAAGAGCTACATATTTACAGTAAGTCATCATACATTAATGGTAGGTCTTATCGCTAATACATAATAGTTTGACCAATGGGGATATTACAGAGTCATAGGGGAGCTTCTGTTTATTATTAGTCCTCACAATACACTACTTGTTTCTGAATCTCATATGTCGTTCATCTACTGGAAGCGAAATGTGGGTACAGTGCAAGGATTTCAGGTAATTTATTCATGGTAATAAGATAGGTTGCCATATCATACAGAGTGAGCTTAGATTTATCTCTAAAAGGCTCAATTTTACTACAATCCAAGATATAGTGTTCGAGTGTTTGTCCCTGTCTTTGTCCACACACTTTACACTTTACTTCATCTAGATCCCTATACAAGCCGAACTGCCAGAGATACTTGTAGCCAAGTCTTATACGAGCTGTGACAACATCTGTTAGTCTACTGACTTTGTTACTTGCCCCATACACATGTTTTACTTCACACATATGGACCTGCTAGTTCCAGTTTGCATTGTTCTACTTTCTTCAAATCCATCCAGGAGTTCTCGTCTAATGACACTTTTAAGGGACCTATTTGATAACTCAAGATTCCGTTCAATACTGTCTTTATTTACTGCAGCCTTAGCAAGAGCGTCAACTTTGTCGTGTTCCTGCATGCCAATGTGAGAAGGAATCCACAACATTTTTATATTTACCCTCTTGCTAGGTATTCTTATATATCTACGTCTAGCTTCCAAGACAAGCACATTATTACTTGATTGCAAACTGTTTATTGCTCGTAGTGAGGAAAGGGAGTCAGAAATAATTAAGCTGTCTACTTCAGTGTTGTCAATAATTTCGAGTGCTACCAGTATCGCTACCAACACGTCCACAATGCAAGCATTGTGGACGCCCAGTTACTAATTCGGATATTTCTTTGAATTGTGCTGCCATCGGGCTGATGAGCAATAACAGCACTTCCTGCCCTCCCTGTAGCTGTATTGAGTGATCCGTCAGTGTATATGGTCTGTTCAATGTTGTTTTCAGCTTGTATATTGTGAATGTGTTCTATGGTGCTTAATTTAGCAGCAAGGTGAGCATGAGGGTTGTTTGTGATTAGTTTCTTGGTGGGGTATGCAGGGGTCAGGATGTGAAAAGGTACTATCTGCCAGGGTGGAAGGAAGTGCTGTACTCTTTCATCTGTATATACATCGTGCAGTCCCATCATTTTAATATGAGTGGCTGTTCTTTGAATCCATTTAGACTCGCTGGTTCCATTTCGTATGTGTTCTAACAGTGCAACTGACACAATATTGTTTTTGTTATCACGCAGAAGCTTTAGTCCCATCATAAGATTAATTTCAAATATTCTATCACTAATGCTAAGTATATTTAATTCTTTCCGCATGTTGAGAACTTTGGTAGTTATAGGACAGCCAAGTATAATTCTGAGTGCTTCATTTGCATTTTTTCCAGTCTATCAATACTTTTGCCATTTTGCAGGACCAAAGCTGGTGCATGATAGTCTATCAGAGACCTTATATACGCTAAATACATCATTCTTGCTATTCTAATATTAACACCATATTTCGGGCTGTACCCCACTACAGTTCTGAGAGCCTTGAGTGTGTCTCTACATTGTTGATGTAACTTATTGACTGCAGTTGAGGTACAAGGGACAGACACACCAAGGTATTTGAAAGAAGAGACATAGTCTATTGGTATGTTATCTATATTAAGTTTTCGTGGTCCACTTTTGCGGATGCCAATTTGTCTGTTAAATACCTTAGTTTTAGCAGCGTTGATTACAAGACCAAGGCTCTCACAAGCTGTATGTATACAATTTAAGAGTGTTTACATTTCGCGATGGGTTTTAGTTAGCACAAGGATGTCATCTGCATAGCTGATAGTGATGTTTTCCGGACTAGTTGGGATTGATTTTAGTAAAGCATTAATTAGAACATTAAACAAGGTAGGACTATGTACTCCTCCTTGTGGGGTGCCTAGTTGCATTACTTTAGTTTCACTCTTGTAGCCTTGGAACAGTGCAGAAGTCTTCCGGTTGGTAAGATAGCCTCGTATCCATTGTAATATATGTCCCCCTATATCCATTCTCGCTAAATCATACATAATCACTTCCCTATTAGCAATATCAAAGGCATTTTTTAAATCAAGAAATGTTGTGTACTTGTGCCTTTTATCTCCATGAACAGTAAGAAAGGTTGTGATACAGTTGTGTACACTTTTACCATGTGTGAAACCATTGATATCAGGTGACATGTGCTCTTTAACTCTATGCAATAATCTATTAAGCACCATTCTCTCAAAGGTTTTGCACATGCAACTGGTCAGTGAGATGGGACGGAAAGCATCAGGTTGGCCAGGCTTTGGTACAGGTACCGTAAGACTGGTGGTCCATGATACAGGCAACTGCCCAGTGACATAGCTAGCATTAAACAATTCGAGTAATGGGTTACCGGGTACACGATGTAGGAGTCTTAGAATGTCATAGGTGATACCGTCCTCACCAGGAGCAGTGCTACTGCCCCTGGAGAGGGCTGTATCCAATTCATAATCTGTATATGGAACATCACATTCATCATGTTGCTTGCTCAACATGAAATTTATGAGAGAATTTCTGTCTGTGGACCTCTCCCACAATTTCTCCCTAGTGCTAACTGGTAACATTCCAAAGCTGGAAACCTGAGCCCATTTTGCAGTTAACTGATTGGCTTTCTGTAGCGGGTTTGGGTGTGAAACTTGTCTACTATTTTTACCAATAATTTTGTTTATGCCTTTCCAGGCTTTGCCCAGGGGAGTATGCAGGTTAAGTCCACTAACAAAACCCTCCCATTAAGTTTGTCTCAGTTCAGTCATTCTCTCCCTTGCCGCTGCAAGCGCGGCCTGAAACAGTTTTAACATTTAAGGAGTTCTAAGGTTCTTATATGCTTTACCTGTCTGTCTAGCAATTGATTTAAGCTCTTTCAGTTTAGCATCATCATAGTACTGGTTGTGTCTGACCTGTTTACCAGTACTTCTTTTTGTTTGGCGTGACTCACTATTTTTGATGGCCTCATAGGTATTATTTATGAGGTCATCATAAAACTGTTGTACATTCTCAGGCTCATAATTGTTATACCAATGTTCTATGCTGTCTATAAAGAATTTTTCTTGCTCTTTCCTTACTGTTAGCCTGCGTCTACTCAGCTTAGTGCCAGGTACGTCAACATTAGCCACGTGTATGTTAGCTGTTATGACTAAATGGTCAGACATTAAGTTATCCATAATATCAGTAGCATGAGTTGCGTATGACAGGTTAAAGCCAATGCACCTATCTAGAACACCTCCATATATTTGCGTTGGTTGATTCCTACTGATAATTTGAACATCATCATATGCATCGAGAAGTGCCATCAATCTTCTCTCGTTGGTGTTTGTGAGTTGATCCCCTAATTGTTTGTGTTTAGCATTTAAATCCTCAATTAATATTGTAGAATCAGTATGTGCAAAACTAGGTAGGCCAGTATACTGGAGGAGGCCAGTAGGTACATAGGCATTCAAAACATTAAGCGAAGAGTTACCAACGTGTACCCGGATGCCATGGTATTGAAACCCCTCGCGTTGTTGGGGATTAACTATAGTGGCTACTGTTCCTAACTCTGGTGGCCACTGTTCATAACCTTGGCGGTTCTGTTCTTAACTATTGCGGCCACAGTTCTTAACTATGGCCGCCACTGTTCTTAACTCTGGCGGCCACTGTTCTTAACTTATGCGGCTACTGTTCTTAACACTGACGGCCCACTCTTCTTAATTCTGGCGGCCACTGTTCTTCACACTGGCGGCCACTGTTCTTAACTCTGGCGGCCACTGTTCTTAACTCTGGCGGCCACTGTTCTTAACTCTGTCGGCCACTGTTCTCAACTCTAGACCCCACTGTTCTTAACTCTGGAGGCCACTGCTCTTAACTATTGCGGCCACTGTTCTTAACTCTGGAGGCCACTGTTCTTTACTCTGACCGCCTCTGTTCTTAACTCTGACAGCCGATATTCTTTACTCTGGAGCTAACTGTTCTTAACCTTTTGTCCTTAACTATTGCGGCCACTGTTCTTAACTCTGGCGGCCACGGTTCTTAACTCTGATGGCCACTGTTCTTAACTCTGGCGGCAACTGTTCTTAACTCTGGCGGCAACTGTTCTTGACCCTGTTGGTCACTGTTCTTAACTCTGGTGGCCACTGTTCTTAGCTCTGGCGGCCGCTGTTCTTAACTCTGGTGGCCACTGTTCTTAATTCTTGCGGCCACTGTTCTTAACTCTGACAGCCATTGTTCTTTACTTTGGTGGCAACTGTTCTTTACTCTGGTCGTCACTGTTCTTAACGCTGGCGGCCACTGTTCTTACCTCTGCCGGCCGTTGTTCTTTAACTCTGGCAGCCACGGTTCTTAACTCTGGCGGCCACTGTTCTTAACTCTGGCAGCCACTGTTCTTAACTCTGGCGGCCACTGTTCTTAACTCTGGCAGCCACTGTTCTTAACTTTGTCGGCCACTGTTCTTAACTTTGGTGGCCCCCGTTCTTAACTCTGGCGGCCAATGTTCTTAACTCTGGCGGCCACTGTTCTTAACTCTGGCGGCCACGGTTCTTAAATTTGGCGACCTCTGTTCGTAACTATTGGTGCCACTGTTCTTAACTCTTGCGGCCACTGTTCTTAACTATTGCGGACACTGTTCTTAACTCTGGAGGCCACTGTTCTTAACTCTGATGGCCACTGTTCTTAACTTTGGCAGGAAATGTTCTTTACACTGGTGGCCACTTTTCTTAACTCTAGAAGCCACTGTTCTTAACTCTGACAGCCACTGTTCTTTACTCTGGTGGCAACTGTTCTTTACTCTGGTGGCTACTGTTCTTAACTCTGGTGGCCACTGTCCTTAACTCTCGGCGGCCACTGTTCTTAACTCTGGACGGTAACTGTTTTAACTTTGGCTGGCCACTGTTCTTAACTCTGGTGGCCACTGTTCTTAACTTTGGCGGCCACTGTTCCTAACTATTGCGGCCACTGTTCTTAACTCTTGCGGCCACTATTTCTAACTTTGGCGGCCACTGTTATTAAGTTTCAAGCTAAACTTTCTAATATGCTGCACTCACCTGAGGTCTATAGAAGAAGAACGAAATCTGATTATGTATTTTGGTTCTACAAGGTAGCCAACTCCATCAAAATATAAATATGTACCCAACTCAATTCATGATTAATCAACCAATTACTCCATGGGATAACTGGGATCTATCAGTTGTTTTTGTAAATGCGCCCAAGAAAGATAGTGTGCACTCTACATTATCAAAACAGTTAACACTGAAAAGTATCACTGAAAGTACTCAGAGTATGGGTAACGATGTGTATCAGTGCTATACCGACGGCTCTGTAGAAGAAGGTGGACGATGTACCGGATGTGCATGTAATATATTTGAACAATCTACTCTCGTACATACAGCAATGAAGCGCGTCAATGACTGGGCAAGTACAACTCAAACCGAACTTGCAGGCATATACCTTGCCACTGAATTTTTAAAAGACAAAGGCAGTGGACTTATATACTGTAAGTCGCAGAGTGCACTCCTGGCATTGAACGCACATAGTACTGACACCCATAAAATAGTCAGTGACATTCGAATGAATGTTTTAGCTGCTAAAGAAAAGAGATTTGAAATTAAATTCCTATGGATACCATCACATGTTTGGCATCTCAAGGCATGACACTGTTGATATGCTTGCAAAGACAGCCTGTAGAAAACCAGTGGTAGAAATTGATATGGGTGTTTCATTAGCAGTGACAAAGAGAATACTTAAACAAATATCTAATGAAGATCTCACCGACCTAACAAATTCACAAAGACCGGAAAGTTGTAGCATTAAATATTATGATAGATATCATGAGGAGACATTCACATATGGGACTAATAGAACAAGAACCCGGCAATGTGATGTTATAGTGGCCAGAATACGCCTGGGATATAGACGTTCTTACCTCTGGTCGCCACTGTTCTTAACCTTCCGTTCTTAACTACTACAGCCATTGTTCTTACCTCTGGTGGCCGCTGTTCTTAACTCTGGCGGCCACTGTTCTAAAATATAGCAGCCATAGTTCTTAACTCTGAAAGCCACTGTTCTTTACTCTGCTGGCAACTGTTCTTAACCTTGGCGGTTCTGTTCTTAAATCTGACGGCCACTGTTCTTAACTCTGGTGGTCACTGTTCTTAACTTTGGGAGCCACTGTTTTTAACTCTGACGGCCACTGTTCTTAACTCTGGGGCAACTGTTCTTAATTTTGGCGACCACTGTTCTTAACTCTGGTGGCAACTGTTCTTAAATATGATGATCAATGTTCTTAACTCTGGCGGCCACTTTTCTTAACTCTCGAGGACCCTGCTCTTGAATCTGGTGTCCACTGTTCTTAACTATGGCGGCCATAGTTCTTAACTATTGCAGTAACTATTCTTAACTCAGGTGGCCACTGTTCTTAACTCTGGCGGCCACTAATCTTAACTCTGGCGGCCACTGTTCTTAACTTTAGCGGCCACTGTTCTTAACTTTGGCGGCCACTGTTCTTAAATCTGGCGGCCACTGTTCTTAACTCTGGCGGTCACTGTTCTGAAACTATTGCGGCCACTGTTTCTTAACCCTGGCGACCACTGTTCTTAACTCTGACGGCCGCTGTTCTTAACTCTGGCGGCCAATGTTCTTAACTCTGTCCGCCACTGTTCTTTACTCTGGTGACCACTGTTCTTAAATCTGACAGCCACTGTTCTTTACTCTGGTGGAATCTGTTCTAAACTCTGGTGGCCCCTGTTCGTAACCTTCTGTTCTTAACTATTGCAGCCACTGTTCTTACCTCTGGTGGTAACTTTTCTTAACTCTGGCGGCCCACTGTTCTTCACTCTGGCGGCCACTGTTCTTAAATATGGCAGCCACTGTTCTTAACTCTGACAGCCACTGTTCTTTACTCTGCTTGCAACTGTTCCTAACCTTGGCGGTTCTGTTCTTAACTCTGACGGCCTCTGTTCTTAACTCTGGTGGCCACTGTTCTTAACTTTGGCGGCCACTTTTCTTAACTCTGGCGGCAACTGTTCTTAACTCTGGCGGCCACTGTTCTTAGCTCTGGTGGCATCTGTTCTTAAATCTGGAGATCAATGTTCTTAACTCTGGCGGCCACTCATCTTTACTCTCGCGGCAACTGTTCTTGAATGTGGTGTCCACTGTTCATAACTCTAGTGGCCACTGTTTTTAACTATGTCGGCCACTGTTCTTAACTATGGCAGTAACTATTCTTAACTCGTGAGTCCTCTGTTCTTTACTCTGGCGACCCACTGTTCATAACTCTGGCGGCCACTATTCTTGACTCTGGTGACCTGTGTTCTTAACTCGTGCGGCCTCTGTTCTTTACTCTGGCGACAACTGTTCTTAACTCTGGCAGCCACGGTTCTTAACTTTGACGACCTCTGTTCATAACTATTGGGGCCACTGTTCTTCACTCTGTCGGCCGTTGTTCTTAACTTTGGCAGCCACTGTTCTTAACTCTGATGGCCACTATTTTTTAACTCTGGCAGCCAATGTTCTTCACTCTGGTGGCCACTGTTCTTAACTCTGGCAGCCACTGTTCTTAAATTTGACAACCACTGTTCTTTACTCCGGTGGCAACTGTTCTTTACTCTGGTGGCTAATGTTCTTAACTCTGACAGCCACTCTTCTTAACTCGTGCGACCACTGTTCTTAACTCTGGTGGCCACTGTTCTAAACTTGGCGTCCACTTTTCTTAGCTCTGGCGGCCACTGTTCTTAACTCTGGCGGCCACTGTTCTTAACTCTAGGGCCTCTGTTCTTTACTCTGGCGGCCACTGTTCTTAACTTTGGCGACCTCTGTTCGTAACTATTGGGGCCACTGTTCTTACCTCTGGCGGTAACTGTTCTTAAACTATTGCGGCCACTGTTCTTAACTCTGGCGGCCACTGTTTTTAACTCTGATGGCAACTGTTCTTAACTCTGGCGACCACTGTTCTTCCCTCTTGCGGCCATTGTTCTTAACTCTAGTAGCCACTGTTTTTAACTTTGGCAGCCAATGTTCTTCACTCTCGCGGTCGCTGTTCTTAACTCTGGCGGCCACTGTTCTTAACTCTGGCGGCCACTGTTCTTAACTCTGGTAGCCAATATTTTTCTCTCTGGCGGCCACTGTTCTTAACTCTGGCAGCCACTGTTCTTAACTATTGCGGCCAGTGTTCTTAATTATTTCGGCCACTGTTCTTAACTCTGGCGGTCACTGTTCTTAATTCTTGCGGCCACTGTTCTTAACTCTGACAGCCATTGTTCTTTACTTTGGTGGCAACTGTTCTTTACTCTGGTCGTCACTGTTCTTAACGCTGGCGGCCACTGTTCTTACCTCTGCCGGCCGTTGTTCTTTAACTCTGGCAGCCACGGTTCTTAACTCTGGCGGCCACTGTTCTTAACTCTGGCAGCCACTGTTCTTAACTCTGGCGGCCACTGTTCTTAACTCTGGCAGCCACTGTTCTTAACTTTGGCGGCCACTGTTCTTAACTTTGGTGGCCCCCGTTCTTAACTCTGGCGGCCACTGTTCTTAACTCTGGCGGCCACTGTTCTTAACTCTGGCGGCCACTGTTCTTAAATTTGGCGACCTCTGTTCGTAACTATTGGGGCCACTGTTCTTAACTCTTGCGGCCACTGTTCTTAACTATTGCGGACACTGTTCTTAACTCTGGAGGCCACTGTTCTTAACTCTGATGGCCACTGTTCTTAACTCTGGCAGGAAATGTTCTTAACACTGGTGGCCACTTTTCTTAACTCTAGAAGCCACTGTTCTTAACTCTGACAGCCACTGTTCTTTACTCTGGTGGCAACTGTTCTTTACTCTGGTGGCTACTGTTCTTAACTCTGGTGGCCACTGTCCTTAACTCTGGCGGCCACTGTTCTTAACTCTGGCGGCCACTGTTTTAACTTTGGCGGCCACTGTTCTTAACTCTGGTGGCCACTGTTCTTAACTTTGGCGGCCACTGTTCCTAACTATTGCGGCCACTGTTCTTAACTCTTGCGGCCACTATTCCTAACTTTGGCGGCCACTGTTCTTAACTTTGGCGGCCACTGTTATTAAGTTTCAAGCTAAACTTTCTAATATGCTGCACTCACCTGAGGTCTATAGAAGAAGAACGAAATCTGATTATGTATTTTGGTTCTACATGGTAGCCAACTCCATCAAAATATAAATATGTACCAACTCAATTCATGATTAATCAACCAATTACTTCATGGGATAACTGGGATCTATCAGTTGTTTTTGTAAATGCGCCCAAGAAAGATAGTGTGCACTCTACATTATCAAAACAGTTAACACTGAAAAGCATCACTGAAAGTACTCAGAGTATGGGTAACGATGTGTATCAGTGCTATACCGACGGCTCTGTAGAAGAAGGTGGACGATGTACCGGATGTGCATGTAATATATTTGAACAATCTACTCTCGTACATACAGCAATGAAGCGCGTCAATGACTGGGCAAGTACAACTCAAACCGAACTTGCAGGCATATACCTTGCCACTGAATTTTTAAAAGACAAAGGCAGTGGACTTATATACTGTAAGTCGCAGAGTGCACTCCTGGCATTGAACGCACATAGTACTGACACCCATAAAATAGTCAGTGACATTCGAATGAATGTTTTAGCTGCTAAAGAAAAGAGATTTGAAATTAAATTCCTATGGATACCATCACATGTTGGCATCTCAAGGCATGACACTGTTGATATGCTTGCAAAGACAGCCTGTAGAAAACCAGTGGTAGAAATTGATATGGGTGTTTCATTAGCAGTGACAAAGAGAATACTTAAACAAATATCTAATGAAGATCTCACCGACCTAACAAATTCACAAAGACCGGAAAGTTGTAGCATTAAATATTATGATAGATATCGTGAGGAGACATTCACATATGGGACTAATAGAACAAGAACCCGGCAATGTGATGTTATAGTGGCCAGAATACGCCTGGGATATAGACGTATCTGGCAGCTTTCTCAAAACCCAAATGTCGAGTACACAATGTGTCAACTTTGTGAAAGAGAAAACATGCACTCTCTTGAACATTATATTGTAGAATGTCCCATATTGTCTGACTTTCGCCCTCCTGGGCTGAGGTATGCTGAACTGTGTAATTACTATATGAGTACTGGAACACTTGATGATATATTGGACCCAAGATTGACCATGTAATGTATCATTTATACAATGTATGTATGTGATGTAACTATATAACCTGAGCTTGTAAAAGCACCTTAATCACCTTCAGTGATTAAGTGCTTAACTGCACACTAGTTTCTCTGTCAGCTATCTCACCCTGTCAGAGTAAAAGAGACAAATGTATGTGAATGCATGTGTGTGTATATATGCATGTATATATGTATATGTACGTATATATGTGTGTGTATGTATATGTATGTGTGTAAATTACATATGGAAGTTGATCAGAATTGCATTTCACATTTGTAAATGCACATTAATGACACTTCGAAAACTTTATGTAGGGCATACGTAAATCTGTATATCTATGTATTTACGTTTGTAGATTAGCTTAGCATTTTAAAAGTACCGAATCACCTTCTGTGGTTGATTGTTCAATAAATCTCAGAACTATATGTTTAACTGATCTCTAACCCTGTCCATGGAGGACAGAAGAAAATGTATATATGCTGGTTAGCATTGTAAATGTGTGGCCACGTTTGTGGTAGAAAATAATAATAATAAAAAAAACTGTTCTTAACTCTGGCGGCCACTGTTCTTAACTCTGGCGGCCACTGTTCTTAACTCTGTCCGCCAGGTTTCTTTACTCTGGTGACCACTGTTCTTAACTCTGACAGCCGATGCTCTTAACTCTGACAGCCACTGTTCTTTACTCTGGTGGGAACTGTTCTTAACTCTGGTGGGAACTGTTCTTAACTCTGGTGGCCACTGTTCTTTACTCTGGTAGAAACTGTTCTTACCTCTGGTGGCCACTGTTTTTAACCTTCTGTTCTTAACTATTACAGCCACTGTTCTTACCTCTGTGGCCACTGTTCTTAACTCTGGCGGCCACTGTTCTTAAATATAGCAGCCACTGTTCTTAACTCTGACAGCCACTGTTCTTTACTCTGCTGGCAACTGTTCTTAACCTTGGCGGTTCTGTTCTTAACTCTGACGGCCACTGTTCTTAACTCTGCTGGTCACTGTTCTTAACTTTGGCGGCCACTGTTCTTAACTCTGGCGGCCACTGTTCTTAACTCTGGCGGCCACTGTTCTTAACTCTGGCGGCAACTGTTCTTAACTCTGGCGGCCACTGTTCTTTACTCTGACCGCCTCTGTTCTTAACTCTGACAGCCGATATTCCTTACTCTGGAGCCAACTGTTCTTAACCTTTTGTCCTTAACTATTGCGGCCACTGTTATTAACTCTGGCGGCAATTGTTCTTAACTCTGGCGGCAACTGTTCTTGACCTTGTTGGCCACTGTTCTTTAGTCTGGCGGCCGTTGTTCTTAACTCTGGCGGCCAGTGTTCTTAACTCTTGTGGCCACTGTTCTTAACTCTAGTGGCCAGTGTTCATAACTTTGGCGGCCACTGTTCTTAACTCTGGCGGCCACTGTTCTTAACTTTGGCAGCCACAGTTCCTAACTTTTGCGGCCACTGTTCTTAACTCTGGCGGCCACTATTCTTAACTTTGGCGGCCACTGTTCTTAACTTCGGTGGCCACTATTCTTAACTCTGGCGGCCACTGTTCTTAACTCTGGCGGCCACTGTTCTTAACTCTGTCCACCAGCTTTCTTTACTTTGGTGATCACTGTTCTTAACTCTGACAGCCGATGCTCTTAACTCTGACAGCCACTGTTCTTTACTCTGGTGGAAACTGTTCTTAACTCTGGTGGCCACTGTTCTTAACCTTCTGTTCTTAACTACTACAGCCACTGTTCTTACCTCTGGTGGCCACTGTTCTTAACCTTCTGTTCTTAACTACTACAGCCATTGTTCTTACCTCTGGTAGCCACTGTTCTTAACTCTGGCGGCCACTTTTCTTCATTATGGCGGCCACTGTTCTAAAATATAGCAGCCATAGTTCTTAACTCTGACAGCCACTGTTCTTTACTCTGCTGGCAACTGTTCTTAACCTTGGCGGTTCTGTTCTTAACTCTGACGGCCACTGTTCTTAACTCTGGTGGTCACTGTTCTTAACTTTGGGGGCCACTGTTTTTAACTCTGGCGGCCACTGTTCTTAACTCTGGGGCAACTGTTCCTAATTCTGGCGACCACTGTTCTTAACTCTGGTGGCAACTGTTCTTAAATATGATGATCAATGTTCTTAACTCTGGCGGCCACTTTTCTTAACTCTCGAGGACCGTGCTCTTGAATCTGGTGTCCACTGTTCTTAACTATGGCGGCCATAGTTCTTAAATCTGGCACTAACTATTCTTAACTCTGGTGGCCACTGTTCTTAACTCTGGCGGCCACTAATCTTAACTCTGGCGGATACTGTTCTTCACTCTGGTGGTCACTGTTCTTACCTCTGGCGGCCACTGTTCTTAACTCTGGCGGCCACTGTTCTTAACTCTGGCAGCCAAAGTTCTTCACTCTTGCGGCCGTTGTTCTTAACTCTGGCGGCCAATGTTCTTAAATATGGCAGCCACTATTCTTAACTCTGACAGCCACTGTTCTTTACTCTGCTGGCAACTGTTCTTAACCTTGACGGTTCTGTTCTTAACTCTATCGACCACTGTTCTTAACTCGTGCGGTCTCTGTTCTTTACTCTGGTGACCACAGTTCTTAACTCTGGACGCCCCGGTTCTTAAAATTGGCGACCTCTGTTCGTAACTATTGGGCCACTGTTCTTAACTCTGGCGGTCACTGTTCTGAAACTATTGCGGCCACTGTTCTTAACTCTGATGGCCGCTGTTCTTAACTCTGGCGGCCAATGTTCTTAACTCTGTCCGCCACTGTTCTTTACTCTGGTGACCACTGTTCTTAACTCTGACAGCCGATGCTCTTAACTCTGACAGCCACTGTTCTTTACTCTCGTGGAATCTGTTCTAAACTCTGGTGGCCACTGTTCGTAACCTTCTGTTCTTAACTATTGCAGCCACTGTTCTTACTTCTGGTGGTAACTTTTCTTAACTCTGGCGGCCACTGTTCTTCACTCTGGCGGCCACTGTTCTTAAATATGGCAGCCACTATTCTTAACTCTGACAGCCACTGTTCTTTACTCTGCTGGCAACTGTTCTTAACCTTGACGGTTCTGTTCTTAACTCTGACGGCCTCTGTTCTTAACTCTGGTGGCCACTGTTCTTAACTTTGGCGGCCACTTTTCTTAACTCTGGCGGCAACTGTTCTTAACTCTGGCGGCCACTGTTCTTAGCTCTGGTGTCATCTGTTTTTAAATCTGGAGATCAATGTTCTTAACTCTGGCGGCCACTCATCTTAACTCTCGCGGCAACTGTTCTTGAATGTGGTGTCCACTGTTCTTAACTCTAGTGGCCACTGTTTTTAACTATGTCGGCCACTGTTCTTAACTATGGCAGTAACTATTCTTAACTCTGGTGGCCACTGTTCTTAACTCTGGTGGCCACTGTTCTTAACTCTGGCAGCCAATATTCTTCACTCTGTCGGCCACTGTTCTTAACTCTGACAGCCATTGTTCTTTACTCTGGTGGCAACTGTTATTTACTCTGGTGGCCACTGTTCTAACACTGGCGGCCACTGTTCTTAACTCGTGAGTCCTCTGTTCTTTTCTCTGGCGATCACTGTTCTTAACTCGTGAGTCCTCTGTTCTTTACTCTGGCGACCACTGTTCATAACTCTGGCGGCCACTATTCTTAACTCTGGCGACCTCTGTTCATAACTATTGGGGCCACTGTTCTTAACTCTGGCTGCCACTGTTCTTAACTATTAGGGCCACTGTTCTTCACTCTGTCGGCCGTTGTTCTTAACTTTGGCGGCCACTGTTCTTAACTCTGGTGGCCACTGTTCTTAACTTTGGGAGTCAATGTTCTTCACTCTGGTGGCCACTGTTCTAAACTCTGGCAGCCACTGTTCTTAAATTTGACAACCACTGTTCTTTACTCCGGTGGCAACTGATCTTTACTCTGGTGGCCAATGTTCTTAACTCTGGCGGCCACTGTTCTTACCTCTGGAGGCTCCTCTTCTTAACTCGTGCGACCACTGTTCTTAACTTTGGCGGCCACTGTTCTTAACTTTGGTGGCCACTGTTCTAAACTTTGGCGTCCACTTTTCTTAGCTCTGGCGGCCACTGTTCTTAACTCTTGCAGCCACTGTTCTTAACTTTAGCGGCCACTGTTCTTAACTCTAGGGCCTCTGTTCTTTACTCTGGCGGCCACTGTTCTTAACTTTGGCGACCTCTGTTCGTAACTATTGGGGCCACTGTTCTTACCTCTGGCGGTAACTGTTCTTAACTATTGCGGCCACTGTTCTTAACTCTGGCGGCCACTGTTTTTAACTCTGATGGCAACTGTTCTTAACTCTGGCGGCAACTGTTCTTGACCCTGTTGGCGAATTTTCATCAGTCCTGCGGTCACTGTTCTTCCCTCTTGCGGCCGTTGTTCTTAACTCTAGTGGCCACTGTTTTTAACTTTGGCAGCCAATGTTCTTCACTGTCGCGGTCGCTGTTCTTAACTCTGGCGGCCACTTTTCTTAACTCTGGTGGCCACTGTTCTTAACTCTGGTAGCCAATATTTTCTCTCTGGCGGCCACTGTTCTTAACTCTGGCAGCCACTGTTCTTAACTCTGACAGCAATTGTTCTTTACTCTGGTGGCAACTGTAATTTACTCTGGTGGCCACTGTTCTTAACTCTGGTAGCCAATATTTTTCTCTCTGGCGGCCACTGCTCTTAACTCTGGCAGCCACTGTTCTTAACTCTGACAGCAATTGTTCTTTACTCTGGTGGCAACTGTAATTTACTCTGGTGGCCACTGTTCTTAACTCTGGCGCCACTGTTCTTTACTTTGGCGGCCACTGTTCTTAACTCTGGTGGCCACTGTTCTTAACTATTCCGGCCACTGTTCTTAATTATTTCGGCCACTGTTCTTAACTCTGGCGGTCACTGTTCTTACTTTTGGCGGCCACTGTTCTTAACTTTGGCGGCCACCGTTCTTAACTCTGGCGGCCACTGTTCTTAACTCTGGGCCCTCTGTTCTTTACTCTGGCGCCCACGGCTCTTATCTTTGGCAACCTCTGTTGCCAAAGATTGCGGCCACTGTTCTTAATTCTGTCGGCCGTTGTTCTTAACTTTGGCGGCCACTGTTCTTAACTCTTGTGGCCACTGTTCTTAACTCTGGGAGTCAATGTTCTTCACTCTTGCGGCCACTGTTCTTAACTCTGGCGGCCACTGTTCTTAACTCTGATGGCCACTATTTTTAACTCTGGGAGTCAATGTTCTTCACTCTGGCGGCCGCTGTTCTTTACTCTGGTAGCAACTGTTCTTTACTCTGGTGGCCAATGTTCTTAACTCTGGCGGCCACTGTTCTTACCTCTGGCGGCCACTGTTCTTAACTCTGGCGGCCACTGTTCTTAACTCTGATGGTTACTGTTCTTAACTCTGGTGGCAACTGTTCTTAACTGTGGCGGCAACTGTTCTTGACCCTGTTGGCGAATTTTCATCACACTGGCGGTCACTGTTCTCACCTCTGGCGGCCGTTGTTCTTAACTCTAGTGGCCACTCTTCATAACTCTGGCAGCCAATGTTCTTCACTCTCGCGGCCGCTGTTCTTAACTCTGGCGGCCACTGTTCTTAACTCTGTCAGCCTCTGTTCTTAACTCTGAAAGCCACTGTTCTTAACTCGTGCGGCCTCTGTTCTTTACTCTGGCGACCACTGTTCTTAACTCTGGCGGCCACGGTTCTTAACTATTGCGGCCACTGTTCTTAACTCTGGCGGCCACTGTTCTTAACTTTGGCAGCCACTGTTCTTAACTTTGGCGGCCACTGTTCTTAACTATTGCGGCCACTGTTCTTAACTATTGTGGCCACTGTTCTTAACTCTGGCGGCCACTGTTCTTAACTTTGGCGGCCTCTGTTCTTAACTATTGCGGCCACTGTTCTTAACCATTGCGGCCACTGTTCTTAACTCTGGTGACCACTTTTCTTAACTTTGGCAGCCACTGTTCTTAACTTTGGCGGCCACTGTTCTTAACTCTGCTGGCCACTGTTCTTAACTATTGCGGCCACTGTTCTTAACTCTGGCGGCCACTGTTCTTAACTTTGGCAGCCACTGTTCTTAACTTTGGCGGCCACTGTTCTTAACTCTGCTGGACACTGTTCTTAACTCTGGCAGCCACTGTTCTTAACTCGTGCGGCCTCTGTTCTTTACTCTGGCGACCACTGTTCTTAACTCCGGCGGCCACTGTTTTTAACTCTGATGGCCACTGTTCTTAACTCTGGCAGCCACTGTTCTTAACTCTGGCGGCTACTGTTCTTAACTATTGCGGCCACTGCTCTTAATTCTGGCGGCCACTGTTCTTAACGTTATCAGCAACTGTTCTTAACTTTGGCGGTTAATGTTCTTAACTCTGGCGGCCACTGTTCTTAACTATTGAGGCCACTGTTCTTAACTCTAGCGGTCACTGTTCTTAACTCTGATGGCCACTCTTGTTAACTCTAGCGGCACTGTTCTTAACTCTGGCGGCAACTGTTCTTGACTCTGGTGGCCAATTTTCATCACTCTGTCGGCCGCTGTTCCTAACTATTGCGGCTACTGTTCTTAACTCCGGCGGCCACTGTTTCTAACTATTGCGGCTACTGTTCTTAACTTGCGGCCATTATTCTTGACTATTGCAGCCACTGTTCTTACCCTTGGTGGCCACTGTTCTTAACTGTGGCGGCCACTGTTCCTCACTCTGACGGCCACTGTTCTTAAATATGGCAACCACTGTTCTTAACTCTGACAGCCGCTGTTCTTTACTCTGCTGGCAACTGTTCTTAACCTTGGCGGTTCTGTTCTTAACAATGGTGGCCACTGTTCTTAACTTTGGTGGCCACTGTTCTTAACTCTGGCGGCCACTCTTCTTAACTCTGGCGGTAATTGTTCTTAACTCTGGCGGCAATTGTTCTTAACTTTGGCAGCCACTGTTCTTAAATCTAGCGGTCACTGTTCTTAACTAATTCGGCCACTTTTTTAACTCTGGCGTAAACTGTTCTTAACTCTGAACGCCAATGTTCTTTTCTCTGGTGACCACTGTTCTTATCTCTGAGAGCCGATGTTCTTTTCTCTGGTGGCAACTGTTCTTAACCCTCTGTTCTTAACTATTGCGGCCACTTTCTTAGCTCTGGCGAACACTGTTCTTATCTCTGGCAGTCACTGTTCTAAATGCTGTTGGCCACTGTTCTTGGTTTTGGTGGCAACTGTTCTAAATTCTGGCGGAAACTGTTCTTGTCCTGGTGGCCAATGTTCTTCACTCTAGCGGCCACTGTTGTTCACATTGGTTGCCACTGTTCTTAACTCTGGCGGCCACTGTTCTGAACTTATGGAGGCCACTGATCCTATCTTTGGTTGCCACTGTTCTTAACTTATGGAGGCCACTGATCCTAACTTTGGTGGCCACTGTTCTTAACTCTTGCGGCCACAGTTCTTTACTCTGGCGGCCACTGTTCTGAACTCTGGCGGCCACTGTTTTTAACTCTGGCGGCTGATGTTCTTAATTCAGGCTGCCACTGTTCATAACTCGTGCGGCCACTGTTCTTATCTCTGGTGGCCATAGTTCTTAACTCTGGCGGCCACTGCTCTTAACTCTGGCGGCCGCTGTTCTTAACTCTGGTGGTTGTTTTTCTTAACTCCGGCGGCCGCTGTTCTTAACTCCGGCGGCCACTGTTCTTAAC
Organism: Procambarus clarkii; assembly: GCF_040958095.1. Lineage (NCBI taxonomy): Eukaryota > Metazoa > Arthropoda > Malacostraca > Decapoda > Cambaridae > Procambarus > Procambarus clarkii. The sequence continues at coordinate 60,583,218 of NC_091154.1, forward strand.
TCTGGCGGACACCGTTCTTAACTCTGGCGGCCACTGTTCTTAACTCTGGCGGACACCGTTCATAACTCTGGCGGACACTGTTCTTAACTCTGACAGCAATTGTTCTTTACTCTGTTGGCAACTGTTATTTACTCTGGTGGTCACTGTTCTAAACTCTGGCGGCCACTGTTCTTAACTCTGGCGGCCACTGTTCATAACTATGGCGGCTACTGTTCTTAACTATTGCGGCCACTGTTCTTAACTCTGGCGGCAACTGTTCTTAACTCTGGCGGCCACTGTTCTTAGCTCTGGTGTCATCTGTTCTTAAATCTGGAGATCAATGTTCTTAACTCTGGCGGCCACTCATCTTAACTCTCGCGGCAACTGTTCTTGAATGTGGTGTCCACTGTTCTTAACTCTAGTGGCCACTGTTTTTAACTATGTCGGCCACTGTTCTTAACTATGGCAGTAACTATTCTTAACTCTGGTGGCTACTGTTCTTAACTCTGGTGGCCACTGTTCTTAACTCTGGCAGCCAATATTCTTCACTCTGTCGGCCACTGTTCTTAACTCTGACAGCCATTGTTCTTTACTCTGGTGGCAACTGTTATTTACTCTGGTGGCCACTGTTCTAACACTGGCGGCCACTGTTCTTAACTCGTGAGTCCTCTGTTTTTTACTCTGGCTACCACTGTTCATAACTCTGCCGGCCACTATTCTTAACTCTGGCGACCTCTGTTCATAACTATTGGGGCCACTGTTCTTAACTCTGGCTGCCACTGTTCTTAATTATTGGGGCCACTGTTCTTCACTCTGTCGGCCGTTGTTCTTAACTTTGGCGGCCACTGTTCTTAACTCTGGTGGCCACTGTTCTTAACTTTGGGAGTCAATGTTCTTCACTCTGGGGGCCACTGTTCTTAGCTCTGTCGGCCACTGTTCTTACCTCTGATGGCCACTATTTTTTAACTCTGGCAGCCAATGTTCTTCACTCTGGTGGCCACTGTTCTAAACTCTGGCAACCACTGTTCTTAAATTTGACAACCACTGTTCTTTACTCCGGTGGCAACTGTTCTTTACTCTGGTGGCCAATGTTCTTAACTCTGGCGGCCACTGTTCTTACCTCTGGCGGCCCTTGTTCTTAACTCTGGGGACCACGGTTCTTAACTCTGGAGGCTCCTCTTCTTAACTCGTGCGACCACTGTTCTTAACTTTGGCGGCCACTGTTCTTAACTTTGGTGGCCACTGTTCTAAACTTTGGCGTCCACTTTTCTTAGCTCTGGCGGCCACTGTTCTTAACTTTAGCCGCCACTGTTCTTAACTCTAGGGCCTCTGTTCTTTACTCTGGCGGCCACTGTTCTTAACTTTGGCGACCTCTGTTCGTAACTATTGGGGCCACTGTTCTTACCTCTGACCGTATCTGTTCTTAACTATTGCGGCCACTGTTCTTAACTCTGGCGGCCACTGTTTTTAACTCTGATGGCAACTGTTCTTAACTCTGGCGGCAACTGTTCTTGACCCTGTTGGCGAATTTTCATCAGTCCTGCGGTCACTGTTCTTCCCTCTTGCGGCCGTTGTTCTTAACTCTAGTGGCCACTGTTTTTAACTTTGGCAGCCAATGTTCTTCACTCTCGCGGTCGCTGTTCTTAACTCTGGCGGCCACTGTTCTTAACTCTGGTGGCCACTGTTCTTAACTCTGGTAGCCAATATTTTCCTCTCTGGCGGCCACTGTTCTTAACTCTGGCAGCCACTGTTCTTAACTCTGACAGCAATTGTTCTTTACTCAGGTGGCAACTGTAATTTACTCTGGTGGCCACTGTTCTTAACTCTGGCGGCCACTGTTCTTAACTCTGGTAGCCAATATTTTTCTCTCTGGCGGCCACTGTTCTTAACTCTGGCAGCCACTGTTCTTAACTCTGACAGCAATTGTTCTTTACTCTGGTGGCAACTGTAATTTACTTTGGTGGCCACTGTTCTTAACTCTGGCGCCACTGTTCTTTACTTTGGCGGCCACTGTTCTTAACTCTGGCGGCCACTGTTCTTAACTATTCCGTCCACTGTTCTTAATTATTTCGGCCACTGTTCTTAACTCTGGCGGTCGCTGTTCTTAATTTTGGCGGCCACTGTTCTTAACTTTGGCGGCCACCGTTCTTAACTCTGGCGGCCACTGTTCTTAACTCTGGCGGCCACTGTTCTTAACTCGTGAGGCCTCTGTTCTTTACTCTAGCGACCACTGTTCTTAAATCTGGCGGCCACTGTTTTTAACTCTGGCGACCACTGTTCTTAACTCGTGCGGCCTCTGTTCTTTACTCTGGAGACCACTGTTCTTAATTCTGGCGGCCACGGTTCTTAACTTTGGCGACCTCTGTTCGTAACTATTGGGGCCACTGTTCTTAACTCTGGCGGCCACTGTTCTTAACTATTGCGGCCACTGTTCTTAACTCCGGCGGCCACTGTTCTTAACTCTGATGGTCACTGTTCCTAACTCTGGCGGCAACTGTTCTTGACGCTGGTGGCCAATTTTCATCACTCAGGAGGTCACTGTTCTTCATTCTGGCGGCCACTGTTCTAACTCTGGGCCCTCTGTTCTTTACTCTGGCGCCCACGGCTCTTATCTTTGGCAACCTCTGTTGCCAAAGATTGCGGCCACTGTTCTTAACTCTGTCGGCCGTTGTTCTTAACTTTGGCGGCCACTGTTCTTAACTCTGGTGGCCACTATTTTTAACTCTGGGAGTCAATGTTCTTCACTCTGGCGGCCGCTGTTTTAACTCTGGCGGCCACTGTTCTTAACTCTGGTGGCCACTGTTCTTTACTCTGGTGGCAACTGTTCTTTACTCTGGCGGCCAATGTTCTTAGCTCTGGCGGCCACTGTTCTTACCTCTGGCGGCCACTGTTCTTAACTCTGGCGGCCACTGTTCTTAACTCTGATGGCCACTGTTCTTAACTCTGGTGGCAACTGTTCTTAACTGTGGCGGCAACTGTTCTTGACCCTGTTGGCGAATTTTCATCACACTGGCGGTCACTGTTCTCACCTCTGGCGGCCGTTGTTCTTAACTCTAGTGGCCACTCTTCATAACTCTGGCAGCCAATGTTCTTCACTCTCGCGGCCGCTGTTCTTAACTCTGGCGGCCACTGTTCTTAACTCTGGTGGCCACTGTTCTTAACTCTGGCAGCCAATATTCTTCACTCTGGCGGCCACTGTTCTTAACTCTGTCAGCCTCTGTTCTTAACTCTGACAGCCACTGTTCTTAACCCGTGCGGCCTCTGTTCTTCACTCTGGCGACCACTGTTCTTAACTCTGGCGGCCACGGTTCTTAACTATTGCGGCCACTGTTCTTAACTCTGGCGGCCACTGTACTTAACTTTGGCAGCCACTGTTCTTAACTTTGGCGGCCACTGTTCTTAACTATTGCGGCCACTGTTCTTAACTCTGGCAGCCA